>NC_056743.1:1761265660-1761500660 GCF_019279795.1 Protopterus annectens
TTTGGAGAGGGCTGTTTTAACCTGAATGACTGTGATTTCAGGGGCACTACATTCTTCTGGTATAGTTATGGGCCCTTTTTGGGGGTGAGAGGGGGGTGAAGTTTGCACTAAATCCGTCTGTCAGAATGTTGGCTATATCGGTTGGTTCAGTGTATTTTGTGCCATTCTGCACTAACTCTGAGCAGATCTGAGAATTGCCACTTTGATTTTTGACATAGCTAAAGAATGCCTTGTGGTTATCTTTGGAGTCCATGGCAATTTTTCTTTCGAAGCTAGCCTTGGAATATTTTATGAGGGAATGTAGTTTCTTGCTGATACTGATCAGAGATGTCTTTCCTTCTTGGGATTTTACTCTTTTCTGTACTAATTTCCTCCTTCCATTGTATAGCTTGTTTATGGCAGGGGTCCACCAGACTGGTTTTCTTTTCTTGGAGGATCGAGTCTTGGGTTTGTTTGGGATAGCATGATCCATGTATTCTTGTAGGTGCCCATAGAGTGCATTAGTAAAAGATTTTGCAGCTTGGACAGCATTATCCTTTAGCATGGGGGCTTTGAAACTTCCCACCTCGGTCTTAAGTAATGTGAAGTTTGCTTTTGAAAAGTTTTTCACGGTGGTTTCTTTGACAGGGGGTGAATGTGGATATCCAGAGGGATTAGTTTATGGTCAGATCTAACCAACGAGGGGTTGATCTCCAGTGTGGAACACCAGTCGTCCATGTTGGTGATTACCAGGTCCAGTATGTTGTCACCTGTGGTGGGGGGTGTTGCCCAGTTGATCCAGGATGTTTGAGTTTATAAATTCTAGGAAATGTTGGGCAAGGGAGTTTGTACTTGAGTAGTTCTCGCATTTAATATTTGGGTAATTGAAATCACCCAATATCAGGGTGTTTGGTAGGACCTTTATGTTTCCCAGTGTTTCCAGGAATGCGGAGTGGTGGTCATGGGACATGGTGGGTGATCTGTAGCAAATTATAATTTGAATAGCAGTTTTGCCTGTTGTTAGTTGCACATGGATGATCTCTGAAGCATCGTGCTGTGCCACTTACCTGGAGGTGTGGGTATCCTTGATGAATATGGATTCTCCCCCGCCTTTTGTATTTCGGTCCGGGTTTTGTGGCCAAAATGTATGGTATGAGTTGTAACCTGGTAGTGCTGGCGTGCTCTATGGAGCCTTAAACCAGGTTTCTGTTACTGCACATATATCGATTTTCTCCATACTGAGGAGTGCCTTGAGTGCATGCATTTTGAGGTTTAGACTTCTGGCATTGAGTAGCATTACCTTCAGTTTTTTGTTACTTGTGCTATTTACGGCGGTGGGTCTGTCTTTTGAGCCTTGCCTAAAAAAGCCATTATGGGGTGGCAAGAGCCTTGGCCAGTATTTGAAAGCCTAAAGGTGACAGGTGCAAGCCATCTCTAGCAAAGCAGCATGGCTTGTCGAGCATGTCATCCCAGGCTGACAGACACTGGATCCACTTTGAATGACACTAGAAGCTTAGCCAATTGTTGAAATTGATAATTTTTTCTCTATACCATGGTATCATTCTTGGTGAGGGCAGGATGCTACTCAGGATCAGGGTCATACTGGCCTGGGCTATGTGATCAGAGAGCTCCTCCATGTCTCTTTTCATGTAGTCCAGGGAGGTATGGCTCTGGTCATTCACACCTACATGGACAATGACAGAGTCATATTTGTACTTGTTCTGGAGTGACCTAAGTGCTTGTGTTATGTGGCGGATCCTGGCACCCAACAGGCAGCTAACAATAACCTTCTCCTTGTTCAGCCTAGTGACTGGGATGTCAGTGTACCTGACTATAGAATCACCTATTACTAGTGTGTTGGGTATGTTATTTTACCTTAAGGGCTGTGATTATGTGGCAAACTGGGTTTGTGAAGTATGTGCTTCATGGTTTGTGTTGGGGTGGAGGTTGCTTGGATGTCTGCCTTGGAGGTCTCTGTTGCTTTTGCAAGTTTTTATTTAGAGTCTCCGAGTATGTTTTCGTGTATTTATGTGTGTTTTTTTGCCGGTGCTGGTTTCATAGGTCTATGTGAGGCTGGTGGTGTGATGCAGGTAATTCCCTTCTCCTCTTGACTGCCTGGTCCAGTTTTGGGTTGAGAGAGCTTAGCCTCCAATTTGGCTGTATAATTGCATCTCTTGCATGTATTAGTGTTTGGTGGAAGGAGGAGAGAGTTGTCTGTGTACATGAGGCAATTGCAACATTGCCTCAAAATGCCCATCTGGACCGGAGAATAAACCTGAAACTGCCCTTTGGACATGCCTGGATGGGTACAGTGAGCTGTTTTACTGATTGGTTGGTAAGGTTGAATAGAGAGCCTTGTCCTTCTCGACAGTATGGGGGGGGGTCTAGTGCTAAGGTTTATTAGTGCTTGCTATGAGTTTTGAGCAAGTGCCAGGATGAGAAGTGAATGGTCTGAGTGCTTAACTTGAAAGTTTGTCTAGTTCCAAGGGAGAAATTGAAGAGTAGACTTTGTGGAGCAGTGAATAGTTATAACCTAGCTAACTGGCACTGCCCGGTGCGCAAAACCATGCAAATGCAGGTTTTAGAGCAGGGAAATGAAAGAGATAGAAATTAGCCCAAAATGGCCAATAAACTACTAATTTCTGGGTTGAAACCACTCCTCCAGGGATAGATAGGCTGCTCAAAGCTCTTTCTCTCACAGTGAACAGAGAAACTTCCTTCTATCCAAGTAAGGTATGGACAAACACAGAAATTTGTAACACAGCCCTGAATTCAGCATTAACCTGAAAACTGGACTATACTAGCTTAGAAAGGCAGGAAAACAAGTATTTTTTTTTTCAGAAAATAACAGGTACAATAAAAAAAACACTTTAAATGCACAGCAATGGCTATCTCACTTGAGTGTGTAGCCTACAACAGTTAAACAGGTAATTTAAACACAAAAACAACATTGTTAAAGTGCAGGCAGTAAAATAAGTACAATATGTAGCTGAAACAAGCTTTTTAAATCACAGAAACTCTAGGAAATTGGCATTTTAGATGGAATTAGCTAAAGGCAGCAAGAAAATTCAGAAAAATTATACTTAATCACTCCAAAGTCTCTCTTTTGACTCTCTGCTGATGTAGAACTCTGCAGGGCACCAGGCAGGAGCTTGCTGAGCTGTATACTAGCACAAAAACCTTGCAAATGCGGGTTTTATAGCAGGGAAATGAAAGAGATAGAAATTAGCCCAAAATGGCCAATAAACTACTAATTTCTGGGCTGAAACTACTCCTCCAGGGACAGATAGGCTGCTCAAAGCTCCCTCTCTCACAGTGATCAGGGAACCTTCCTTCTATCCAAGTAAGGTATGGGCAAACACAGAAACTTGTAACACAGCCCTGAATTCAGCACTAACCTAAAAACTGAACTACACTAGCTTAGAAAGGCAGGAAAACAAGTTTTTTTTTTGTTTTTTTTTTTTGCTTTTTTCAAAAAATAAAGCCGATACAATCAAAAAAACACTTTAAATGAACATTTACAGCTCCAAAATATATGAAGGAGATCATCATTTTGATTATCGCAAAATTGGCAATGAGGAGAAGAATTGGGGTGGATTTTATTAATAATATTAGGGATAAGATAAGCATCATTCAGTAACATCAATTGGGTGTAACTGAGCTTTTTTAGGGGCATAAGGTTATAGCTAGTCTTAATGGCATTCACAATTTGGTCATGGGAGATACATGGATCTTGTTTCAGCCAGTAGCTAGAATATATAGGCTCCTTTTGGGTTTTTAAAGACATAATAAATTTGTAAGTGTTTGAAATCATTTTCTTTTTATGGAGGAGAAGGTTCCAAATCACTTTACAGGACGAGATGTCTTTTACCAATAGCAAAGGGTGATCCAAGAATTTATGAGATAGATCCATGATTTGTCTGAGTATAATTGTATACCTTTTGGGAAGATTCATCTTAGATCTGATATCTGATATCGAGAGGTGCATAAAAGGAAGGATATCAATGATATTTTTGTCCTTCAGTAGAGGGAATTGAGCTAAGTTTAGCATTAAAAAATAGGCTATGAAAAATCTACTTTATCATGGAAATTTACACTGTTACATATTCCCCCACCTGGAGTATCAAAGCTACAACTTAGAATTTTAATTTCCGTCTTCATGTTAATAAAATATCACATTACTCTTAACTGTAAAAATAGGCACTCACTTTCTTGGAAGGGCTTTAAGTTACTTGCAATTAATCATCTTAAGGCCCATAGGTATCTATTTCATAAACCAAATCAGAAGGATTATCTTAAAGACTATTGGAGGATGTTTTTTGATTATATTCTAAAATGAATGCAACTTTTAATAAAGTCAATTGTGTTATGGTTGGGCATGATATAATTGTATATAGTTGCATATGTGTATAGATGTTGTTCATTAGTATTTTGTGTTTTATCTATAAACAAATAAAAATAATTAAAAAAAAAAAACACTTTAAGTGCACTTGAGTGCGTAGCCTACAACAGTTAAACAGGTAATTTAAACACAAAAATGACTTTGTTAAAGTGCAGGCAGTAAAATAAGTACAATATGTAGCTGAAACAAGCTTTATGTGTTTGTAATGTGTATATGACAGTATGTCACACTATGTATTGTTCATAAACAACCAGTACATCCCCCATTACCATATTGTACAAGGACTGGTGTTGTTCTTCACTTAACAGTTAACCTGGGATACACCTCATCTTAAAAGCTGTGTGGTGTGTGCAATTAAGGCCACACACATTAGTAGCAATAAGTACCTAGGTAGGGGTTCTACTCTCAGTGTTACCAAGTAAGAGTGTGTGTGTATGTGAAGAAGTCTACTTCAGTTTGCAGACAATATATGTCCCAGGAGATCATCTGCCTGAGAACTGACTGGCAAATGCTAACATTTCAAAGGTATCATATTGTGGAAATTCATTCCATCAAAACTAGTAGTAGATGTGTAAATGCCCTCTTCCCTCTGTATTTCTGTACTGGGGTTGGTATATATAGCTGGGTGTGGATCTTGTGGACACAGCCACCATCATTGCGGTTATTATTGTGTGTATCCCCCTGCTTAGTCCGCTATAATACTGAACAGTTTATGTTAACAGGTTAAGTAGTTGTCAATCACACTATCTGTGGTTCTACTCCACCCTACACCCACCAAAGGGTAGGGTTGTGCCACCTATGCCAGCACACCTATGTTTACCAAGTCGAGGATTAAACTACATTGGGGAAGGGGACATATACTCTGCCAGTACCATTGTCAATGACATTAAAGTAGCAGACTGATTATTTCCCAATGTGATGTGCCTATTCTGTCTTTGTGGAATTACACAGGCTAAAATGGGTTCCCTGCAAAAGTACATACATCCATGTGTACAGTATTCCCTGTGCATTGCATCAACACAAAAGCCTCTTTGTGTGTGTGTGTGTGTGTGTGTGTGTGTGTGTGTGTGTGTGTGTGTGTGTGTGTGTGTGTGTGTATGTGTGTGTGTGTTGAACACAAACACGTGGTGTGTACCACCCAGTACACTTACCATTGTCCACTGTAGAAGGGCTGCTGACATCAGCCACCATGCACTCACCTGTATACACCCCTCAAACCTATCAGGCATGTGGCACATGCAATAACTGTTATACAGACCTGTGACTTGTGTTCAGCTGTACCCAGGATATGACACAGTCAAGGTGTCGTCACAGTGCCATACCCCTTGTAGGATACAACAGTAGACCAACATCCTGCTGACACATAGACACCTACAACAAAAATGGGATACATCATGGAGACCACAATCAGTCAGTGTTAATAACAGCTATAATGTATCATGGCTGGACAGCTACACATCCTGACATGAAAGCATTAAACTTTAGTTCAGAAAACATGTTACACAGCATTACATTGGTACACCTTAGTACAGCCACCCTTTACATCAGAACCATATTACACTGTCCCTGCATCAGTGTTATGGATGACAGGGATATGGCACAGGTATCATATGCACAGGGTGTGTTGTGGGTTTGCCATTGACCTAGGCTGAGCTGTTTGGTTGACATCATGTGTGTGTGTGTTAGGGGGTTTCATTATTAATTGGGCTGTGCAGCTGTGGTGCATGTAGGTATGGGGTTACCCTAGCTGTGTTGGTGGTGTGTGTGTATGCATGCACACAGTTCTGCCATGTGGCTACACTATACAAGGGTTTGTTGGCCAGCTGCAGACTGTACCTGGCAGGGTGTGCAGTTCACCGTCTCTGGCCACGGACATGAGAACTGTGCCTGCCATGGGTTCCACAGGCACTACCAGGTACAAGGCCAGATATGGTACTCTCCCCTGATGATGACATATGTCCGCTGGATCCGGGTCCCTCTTGGGACCGGCCAGGGCCATGTGCATGTGGCCTGCTATGTTGTGGTGTGAATAGCATCCCCCCTGCAGTGCTTGTGCTGGTACTACCACTACAGGCGTGTCTCTGACTTGTTGCACGTCCACGTTGACCTCCACCTGTTGGTGTTGCTGACCTACATCCACGTGTCTGTCACACTTCTCCCACCATATGCTGAAGCACAGACATTGCACGGTAAAGGATTTCCACCATCTCACCCAACCGTTTATCCAGGAACTCTGCAAAATAATGGTAGGCAACTGCAAGATCACGGATGGTTGTCAATAACAGCAGAATGAGTAGCCCTCTGGAGCCTCAGACCCTGTCTGATCTAACGTTCCATATGTGCCTGCGCCTCCATGAAGGCCTGAAACATGCGCCTGGTGACACCAGCTGTGGCACATCTGCCAGGGGCATGATGACCAGCAGCCCTCCTATGAACACCCCTGTACATCTGCCTGTGTGGTACCTCACCAGGCATCCAGCTATGGCTGCTGTGTCCAGATATACTTGCCATAGTCACCACACTGTCCTGTCCCGTGCCACCACCCACCAACTGTTCCTCATCTATGGCCACTGGTGATGGGGTGTGTATAGGCAATGTGACTGTGTGCAGGGATGGGGTGGATAACAGTGGGATGTCAACTGATGGCACAGCTTTAGCCCCTGACAACCCTGCCTATGTCTCACCATACCTATCATCATTGTCAGAGTCTGTATGGACACTAACATCAGTTTGCCTGCAGGAGGGACCCTGACCCACCTCACGACCTGTGAGGGGAAAACAAGAAGTGCACTTTAAGACCTGTACGTCATTGCTTAACTGTACACACATACACACACACACACACACACACACACACACACACACACACACACACACACAAACAAACACACACACACACACACACACACACACACACACACACACACACACACACATACACTTACAGGTAAGGTTGCACAAAGATATTACACACAGACCTCTCATTACCCATCTGTCAACATGCATGACATATAACACTCACCAGCATGCACTGCAGCTATAGTCAATCCCTGTTACCAACATTATACATCTCTGTGATGCATGAGTTGTGTTAGTAGGTGATGCCCCTTCCCCTGGAACACACTGCACCCATATACTCAGTATTGCTGTCCACCTGTACAGCACCCTGGCATGTACTGTGCACCATACCTCACAGGTTTACACTCCATTGCTGAATGTGTATATGTGTTTCAGTTATGTTTGCTCTGCTATGTGTTTGTCTGACACATACATGGGATGATATGTGGACAGATATCAGTAGTGAATGACTGATGTCTGATTTGCAGATCTCATCATCAGTGGTGCATGTATGAGCAATAAAATACAATTACACTGACAACCTTCAAAGCTTACTGTGGCTATAATGAGTGTACACACCCTTATTGACATGGCACCCTCCCTGATATGCCATGGGGTCACAATACTGCATATGTTAACATTACACAAACCTGATATGTGACATATGACCTGTGCAATCAAATGCAGTATCAAACAAATGTGTTAGTTGTGCAGATGCTGATTCAGATGCATACAATATGTGGGTGCATAAGTGTGCACACCCTTAACATGATGGTTTGTTGCATCAACTGTTAAGTATACTACAGCAGTCACTATTCCTAGAAGGGGCATACTAGTATGGCCCATCTGCACTTGCCAATATTTGGTCACTCTACCCTACAAATGTCCCCCAACTCTGCAAGATTGCAAGGTCAACTCATGTGCACAGCCCTTGGAGGTCACACATTGCTTTCACTATTGCTGTGAAGTCAGGGTTATGTCTGCCACAATTCATGACCTTGACTGTGTACAGATACAGCCATTCTTAGTGAGCTTTGGATGTCTGTTTCAGTTCACTGCTGTGTTTCAGGATGACACCCTCCCCCATCCTCAGCCTTTTTGCAGATGCTTGACAACTATGGGCCACACATGAGTGTCATTTTGCAGTGCCCCAAATTCAGAACACCATGTGTACTGGCCTAGTCCCTGCTAATGAATGGCAAACATATAGATGTACACTGGCACCAGCAAGGTACAGTTGGGGATGGTGGGTCTGAGGTAGAGTGAGGTTAAGCACATGTATCTTAATTGATAATGTCTGTAGGTTTTGAACTTGGTCTTGGTACACCATTATACATTGCAACGCATGCCTTTGGGGAACTTTTGATGTTATGCATATGCTACCTGTAGAGAGCCCTGGCTGATGTTTCTTGTAGAACAACTGTCCCATCTGATTACCCTATCCCATAGGCCACACTTAAGCAGAGTCCAGGCAATTGTCGACACAGGTACTGCACAGCCAGTACTTGCTCGATATTCCTGCACCTCCTTCACTTTTGCAGCATGTTTCTAGGCAGCCTCCATGACCAGTTTGCAACATGTGTCGTCATCTGTCTTGGATGGGCATCTGTTTATTTTCTACATTAATGTTGCCCCATACTTCCTCGTCACATACATGACTGTCTGCACTGTTTGCCATGGTATATGCAATGGTGAGGTAAGTCTACATGTCCCACTCCTGCATGCTACCTGTTGTATATGGTATCCATTCCATGTCTTGTAAGATGTGTTCATAGATAGACATACATCTTGGACAGCAGACCATTTCTTGGTGTGACATTGAGGACCTGTACCTGATGGTGCATACTCATGAAGAGTGAATGCTGTCAGTACCTCAAAAACTGCTTCCACAATATGTTATTTCAAGTGTGTGCACACATATGCTTCCAGTGTTTGTTAAGGTATGTATTCCCCATATTTGCTGTCCTAACATAGGATTCCATATTACATATTCATTGTTCATGTTAGGATCACATTACAGGTTGTAAGGGTTGTGGAATGTGGTATTGTGATATGCCGCTGTGTAGATCTGTAACAGTTGCCATTGTAATAGTGGCATATACACTGCTGTAGCACTGTATCAGGGTGATGTTTCAGACATATTCCTAGTGTAGGCCATTTGTCCCACCATTATGTACATCTCTGTGCACACATCTTGCAATAACAGGTTGTTAGTTATATTGCAGGACTCTTACATATCCTTCAGATATGCCACCATGGTAACCACTGTGATGCAGTGCAGTTAACAGCAACAGTAAGTGAACATGTACAGCATGCATTATGGGTAGGTTTGTTAAATGTGTGCATGGCAAATACCACGGCCATAACATGGCCGGTGTATTAGCAAATCTGAACAAACAACACCATACTCACTAGCTACAGGCTGCTGCCCCAAAAGTATACCAGAGGGACCTACATAGTTGTGTGAGAGATGTGATGTCAGTAGCCACACCTGTAGCATTGGTACAGGATGGGAGCAGCATTTCAGTACATCAACAGTACAAACCCACAATACTACAGATTATACACATCTGTTCTTTACTACACTGCAGCAACAGACTATATATTTTATCTCACATATGCATGATGAAACTTTACAGATGCAGATGGATAAGCAACAGTGGTCTACTGATGTGCCCTGTGGTCTTACCTGCATGCTACTCGTCCATTGTGTGGATAGTACCCACCTACACAATACTATCAGCTGGGTCTTGGCTTTGCTGGTGGGCAGGTTCCCCCAGGCTGGCAAGGAGCTCCTCAGCATGTGTCAGGGGGGACTGAATGGCATGACCCCATCCCCTGTGGCTAGCTGGTCCCTCCTAACTGCAGCAGCATGCTAACGGGAGTGGCGGATGAGATCAGTGCACCGATGCTGGGTCTGTTCATAACTGCGGTTATGCAGGCTGACATTGTTTACCCTGTGGATGAGCTCGTTCCACAGGCAGTCCTCTCCTGCAGATCATGGGCTGTACAGCCAAAGAGGGTGTGGTGGTGCTGCACCAGGTAGTTGATAATCACATAATTTTCCTGGGGGGAATAAACTGGCAGTCGCTCTCTAGAAATGGTGCCTGAAAGACATAAAGAGGAAAAAAGGTCTGAGAACCTCACACTGCAAGGGTATAATAGTTGTTAATTGACATCTCTGTCTCTGCCTCACCATATCTGCAACAATAATCTGAACACACAACTCAACGGGTATGTTTACAGCAAACATACTGTTGGGAAATATATTGTATTGTATGGCACATATTGCAATGTGTTTCCAGTCATGTTCCATGTTGAAACACTATCATTTTTGGCCTGTTGCTAACAATGTCACCTGCATGCCATTGTAAGGGCCACTATGTTTCCATATATGCATGTGTTCTGTTTGTTGTGACTTCTCCAAATCAGGTATTTTGTATTAATGGGGATATCTATGCATGCTGTTAGATGTAATCCTGAATCGTGTGGACTATTACTACCCACATATCTTCTATAACTGTGACACAATAGCATGTTTTGGAAGCCTGTTCCCAGCAGAATCACATCTCCCACCTCATCTGGCCATGTTTCCAGGCCACATCACATCTGGGACCCACCCTGGGACCTCATCATCTGCTGATCGTGCACTACCTTCAGGTGGAACCACCTTAGGGGATGATGTTTGTTCCCCCCCTGCTGGGAGCACACACAGACAAGATCCTGTCATCTGAAGTCAGGTCCAGGGTCTGGTGCATAGGGAGCTCCACAGAGAATTGAAGGATCTGCTACACCACCTTGAGGTCCTCAGTACAAAATGACAGGGTCCGTATGCTCCTCCTGCTCAGACCCCAGCTCAGCCACCTTCAGGGCCGTGAAGGTGCAGTTGTGACTGCCCATGGGTGGGGACATTAGGCCCACTGTTTCCATTTGGGAGCTCATGGGCTTCCACTTTCCAAACACCACTCCCCATCCAAGGTGTTTACTGACCACATGTGTCATATACTGCCCCTGTATGCTGTCTTGTCTGTCTTCTAACCCAACCTACCTCCCCAAATATACCTACTATCCTTCTCAAACATGCCATTCTCACCTTCAGAAACAAGGGCAATGTGTTCCCAACATTGATTTCACACCAGACATAACTGTCCATTTCACACCCGCTTACAACTGTATAAATATATATATGTGTGTGTATAGATATGTGTGATGTTTTCTTAAACATATCGTGCAGCAGTCATTCACCAGTAGGGAAAATATGTGGGTATATATATATATATATATATATATATATATATATATATATATATATATATATGTGTGTGTGTGTGTGTGTGTGTGTATGTATATATGTAGATATACACTTTTATATATATATATATATATATATATATATATATATATATATAATATCTATATATTTATTTTGTTTTATATATATATATATATATATATATATATATATATATATATATATGTATATGTGTGTGTGTGTGTGTGTGTGTGTGTGTGCGGGACACAGCCTAACATTAGAGGGGTATGTATAGGGACAGATTGCAGGTAAGTCTATTACAAACTATGAAGTTTGTGCATGATACATTTCATGTTAACATGACTGTCCTGCAGGTGGTGGGGTTTGAAACTCATGTGTCTATCATAACTTCATTACTTCCACCTCCAGCTATTTGCCACACTAATATACATGTCTTGAGGTATAGAATGCACACTGTGATGGCTTACATCTTGTCATTCAGTGCTGATCTGCACAGTTGACAGGTATGGCCCACTGCACACAGGGCCAGATGCTATGTCCATAGCATTTGTTCAGCAGGACATCATTGCAACAAGTCTTGATGGCACATTTAAATCTTTCCACATCATCTATCCCATTATTACAGACCAAGTGCTACATTCAATTACATGCATATATGTTTCACATACCTGTTGTAGTATTGTCCTCTCTTCTATCACCACTTTATGTGTCCCTTTCTTTATATAATTTTGTTTTGGTTTGGTTTGTAGTTTTATTATCTCTCTCTCTCTCTCTCTCTCTCTCTCTCTCTCTCTCTCTCTCTCCACTACAGGGATTGAGCTGCTTTGAATAGGTTGCAGCATGGATTTTGTAGGTGATGCTCATAGGTTCATAGCTTAGAACTAGGCTAACTGCCCTTGTGAGCCATTTCAAGCCTAGCCAATTACCCCATGGGAGAATCAAACCCTGCACCTTGTGTCTGTAAGGTAAGCACCTTAACCATTGTGCCATCCACATGATCAGGTGATGGCCACTACACCAATCAGTGTTCACCACTTGCTAACTGCATGCAGTCAGCTGAGTAGTCCTTCCAATTACCACTGTCATAGCAACCCAGTACAATAAATTACTACATCATGTGGATGTTGTCCCTTTACCTATCCTGTATGGAAGACATCCTTCCTGTGTGTGGGCAGCAGTGTTACAGACAGCAGGTAGCAATACCTCTTACAACAGGACTTGCAGACACAGGCCAACTACATATTTCTGTAAGGTTCCAGACCTACGGCCAGTGTGAGTATTGTTGCTATATGCATTAAATACTACTAGTTTTACAGGGTCTGTATGTACATGCTAGTTTTGCATGGAATGCAGTCTGTCTGTATAGCTCTCAACTGTGGGTCTATCCACATGATGGCCAGATGATTGGTTGTTATGTTTTGTTTGTTCACCACACAGGTCTTGTCTCTGATATATCAGTGGTATTCTATCTATTGAGTGCTACCAGGAAATGGCAACATCCATTTGTATTTCTGACTTCATATTCCTGAGTAAGGGTATGTTGCAACCAATCCTTTGACACCAGCAACTTTCACAGTGTATAACAGCAATATTGTAAATATGGCCCTGTGTTCCAGCCTCTGTCCTCCACCTATATACCAAGCATTGTCCATATGTCATGCAGTAAGAAGTTGTTAAGTAGTGGTCTATCATTATGTAGTGCTGGCATTCCTACCATCATTCCAGTGATGTTGTGGACCCCCGCACATATTGTGGGGTAGGGTTCATATATATGAGGGGTACAGCTGGACAAAATGTGTGCGACCTTGTACAGTCCAGAAGTCAGTGTATGTAAGACACTGTTATATGCCCTTGTAAGTCATTCTATGAGGGAGGGGTATGCATCATTTTTAACCTAGGCTGTTACAACATGTGAGGGATATCAGTAGTAAGACACATGAAGGTATATGGCTGTACATTTTCATACATTTCACCATGGGAACAGTGGTGGGCTAGTGCTTACTGTCTTATAGACAGTTCTGTTTGTCAGTGTGATAGTGATGTTTTAAGTTAAGCATTGTTATGTAACAGATACATTTTCATTGTGACAACTTAATTATTTCCCCCCCCCAGAGGTTGAGTACAGAGTGTAATTGGTTGCTGATGAACTACATCTGTAACTAATAAGTGTTGATTGATTCTTATCTTCCAGGCAAGTGTTTTTTTTTTTACTGTTGTACTACTTGAAGGCCTTAGCCTGGGCAACAACATGTGTTATGCTTTCAGATTACTGTATCAAATGTTTTGTTTGAGAGTTGTATTACTCAGTTATTATGTATTTCAAACACCTAACTGCTATATGAAATGGCATATGGAACTGAAATAGTACACAAATAAACATTTCTATGTATGCATACGTGCGTGGTGTCATATCCTTTGACTTGTCTGTGGGTATATATTTCATTCAATAATTGTCTTTTGTATGAAAGAATGAAACACTGACCATTTGAAACGGTGGCAACTGAAGGATTATAGGCTGTTCGATATGCTGTGCACCCTCTAAATATATATCTTCTTATACATATCTATAAGTTGTAATATATGTATATGTGTATGTATGTGTATATACACACACACACACACACACACACACACACACATATATATATATATATATATATATATATATATATATATATATATATATGTGTGTGTGTGTGTATATGTATCATTGGAATGTTTACTGCTTCCAGATTGTACATTCCCTATGGTAGACAGACTGTTCTGCATGATATCTTATTGATATCATCCTGACATCGTACAGCTGAGATGGATTACTGTTAACTTGTTGCGGCTATGTTGTGTAGGGTCTGGGGTATGAGATTTGCAAGTGTCGGTTATTGTGTTGCAAGGTAGATCTGTTCAGCTCTGGAGAAGGGGATGATATCATTAATTACAAGAGGTACTTATTTTGGGCCCCCTCGCCCCCATTAACAGTGCCTTAGGTCAGATGTTTTGCAGTCAGAGGTTCAGAGTGTGTATCCAATGTGAAAAAGCAATACACACATACACACGCACATACACACACACACATAAACATACACACACACACACACACACATATATATATATATATATATATATATAATTTCTTTTTTGTTTATATATATATATATATATATATATATATATATATATGTTGTATACATACATGCATACATCACATTTCCCTTACTGTTGAATGACTGTGCTGGATGATATGTTTGAGAAAACATCAAGTTTATTTACATTTGAAATGGCTTAGTGGTAAATCATGTTGGCTATAGTGTGCAGGGTCCTGGGTTTGAGACTTGCAAGGGCTGTTTATTTTGTTGCTAGGCAGAACAGGGGGGGGTTTGCGCGGGTTTGCATGGAGCTAAGCGAAGCTTACTTGAGCTGAGCATAGCTTATGGCCGCTTAAACCCACACAAATTTCAAATAAATAAAAGAAAAAAGGGAGATAGGAAAGTGTGAAATTGGGGCAAGCAGGGGGACAAACAAGAGGAGACTCAGGTAGGAGTGTGCAGGATGGGTGTAGGAAAGGAATATAGCTCTGCATTTCTTTGGTAGCAACAGCTGCTTTCAATGTGGGCAATTTAGAATTTGGTGCCTCACACCCTACAGGGAGGTGTGTGGGCATCATACAATATGGATGACTGGTAGGGTTAGATTGTGTGATAGATACATATCTCTGGGTGAAATGCAGAGCTATGTATGGGATGTGATATTTTTGTGGGACAGATGCCTTTTTTTAAAGTGAGAGTGGGATGTTAAGGAAGGACTGTAAGTAAGTGTGGTGAGGGAGGTTTGGTAGGAGAGGTTGCATTTGCAGATAGACAAGACAGCAGACGGGCGGTGTATGACACATTGGGGGGTAAACATCTTGACAGGGAGGGTGATTGGGAATCTGAGGCTCAGGAGCCCCCCAGATGGTAATAGTGGCACTGATGTCCCCACCCAGTGGCAGTCATCACTACTCCTTCAGAGCCCCACAGGTGGCTGTGCTGGGGACTGGGCTGGAGGGACTGCACCAGCCTGCCCTCCACCTGGTGCAGGCAGTCATCCAGCTCTGTCTGGAGGGCACTGCACACTATGCCATAGACCTCATCCCGGGTGACAACATCCTCACTGCGCCCCACTGAGGCATCCCCCATCCCTCCCTGCAGTGGTTCCAAGGTGCAGGACCAGCAGATGAGAGAGGTCTGGGTTGGGTCCCAGATGTGCTGGGACCCAGTGCCTCGGCCAGGTGGGGTGGGAGGGGTGGATCCACTGGGATCTACCTTCCCATATGTCCTATGGTGTGGAAATTAACAATGAATATTGGTTAGTCATGTACAGCACATTACAACATTAGTCAAAATAGCAATGATGGATATTCCCATTTACCCAACACAGTGCAATTATAACAGTGCCATAGCAAACAGAACCCATGCATATATGGAATGGCATTCAGAGTTTCAACAGCATGACAGTTAGTGGTATGACAGGGAGGCAATAAAATGATTATTCAACAGGGAATATTAGTATGCACACAGTTTAAACAATGATAAACCAAATGGAAAAATGGTCCCAACAGTACAGATTTGTTTAGGAATATACCCATGTTGGTTTCAGTATGATGGTTGAATCAGTTGAATGGTGGGGGAAAGGAACAGATTCAATTGACAACTGCTATCAAGTATATTTGTCAGTATACTACTATTCACTACTCTACATTCTGACCACACTTACACTCTACCTGGTCCATGGGGCTGCTACAACTCACCAACAGCTGTAGATATCAAAAGAGCAATTGTATCCTTATTTTATTTATACACATCAGACCTGTTTCTATACCAATGTCTTTACCCGTGGGCCCTGTGCAGATGAACTGTGTGCACATTACATTACTGTTTCTACACATATTTCAGATTCACATATTAGTTGCAGGCCCTGGAGTGTGTGTTGTGCCTTTCACATACATCTACTGTGACATTCTCTGTGTGCAGGTTTCTTGCTGACTGGAGAAACAATTTGTGACAGCAAAACACTTGAGGTGCTTGTATTGGCCAGACTGCAGAGTGTGGATGTCTAGCTTGCATCTATTTGTAGGACTGGGGCTGATCAACACAACAATTGTACACCTTTCATAGTTATACACATTTTACTAGTATTTCTATTCAGATTTCTTTACCTGTGTGCCCTGTGTGGAAAATGTTATGTGTTGCAGTACATTATTTTTTTCTATTCAGATTGCAGTTTACAACTGTAGAACTAGACTGAGATGTTACTGGTAGTCCCTGGATTCCAAACATGGTGTGTGTGCAAAATTTGGCTACAGGCCTAGTCCTTATTAGACTGAGCTACTGGGGAGGTGTTGTGTGTTGCTTGTGACAGTTCTATCTCGTACATATGTTTGTGCACAGTACTTTTATTATGACATGCTGCATTATTTGTTTCCCATTTTCAGTACAAATTATGCATACACAACAGACACTGATGTCACTGTTTGTGAAACGTGCACATTAGCTGGATTGCACATTTGACTGTTTTACAACTACATACTGCAACTTAAATTCCTGAGTACACAGTGTTGGTTTTAAGTCTGCACCTGTTAGCCTTATATATTTTTCAGTACATTCATAGCTACATACAGCTGAAATTGAAAGGTTAACACAAGACACTGCTGGCAGACAAACAAGTAAACACATTCTGATGGCAATATGTACTGTTGCTTTTTTTCAGTTATTTGACATGCCCATTCTAAAGTATGCAGACAAGCAGTGCTAACTCAGTTCACCTCAGTTAATGCATTCTGTAGGAAATACACATTTCTATTTTTCAGGTACAAGTTAGATGACACACACCAGTGTTTGGGATCACCTTTTGACATACAACTCAGAAATCCACAATTACTATTCCTGCATGATCTGCACAGGGGAATGCTTTTCATTTTTAACTGTTACAGTAGCCCTGATATGGCACTTTCTTGGCAGGTTTACTCCGACACACTCATACATATTCTAATATTCCTCTCCTGCATGTTGTACCTTGTTTGCTACTGACATCTGTATAACACAGCAGCTGGGAATACTCCATTTTAATGCTAGCAGCCTGACACAGGCATTTATTCCTGACTTTTGCAGCACAATTATATATACAGGCAGTACTAAGATTACTATAATTTTGATTTCTTACTGTTAACAGTAGGGGGTATACTCACTATAATCCCAACGCAGCTGAGCCAGTCACTGGGCATGAGCCTCAACATTCTGAGACCGCTCCACAGCAGCTGTATGGGGAGACATCACACATTAATCACACCTGCACAGTCACAAGTTGAACTTTTTCCATACTTAGAGATACATAAGACTGCATACTTACAGACAGGTGGGACATCCTGCACTCAGGCTTCTTGGATCCACTGGTCTGAGAGTGCACCCCTCCTCCGCTTCAGGTTGTTATGGTGGTGACGTACCTGCTTACCAGCCCGGGGAATGCCAGTGGCACTGGTGAGATCACATGCAAGCTGGTCCCAGGCCTCCACTTTGTACTGCGAGCCCTGGTACTGGCCCTGCAGTAGCCTGCTGTCATGGTTTTTTACTAGGAGCCCAACCATGACCCTGGACTTCTGGATGCCCCAACATTGTGCTCAGAAGCGAACACCTTCACCGACACCAGATGTTTTGGTCCTGCTGTGAGCAATCCCAAATGGTTATGGCTGTATTCCTGCCTATGTGGTTTAAATAGGGCAGTATTCCCGCACTTTTTCTTGATTGGCCAGTTTTAATATTCTGAACTATGCTTAGCTCCGCGCAAATCCGCATAGCAATGCTTAAACCAGGTAAGCACAACTGAAAGCCGGTAAGCAATGCTTACACTAGGAAAGCATTGGTTAAATCTTTTTTTCATTAAATTTATAAATTATTTTTTACATTTATATTTTACATATTCTCACCTCTACTGTGCTATACATGAGCCATATGATTGACATCTATCATTCAAATTCCTTAAAGGTTTATTAAATAATTTGGCAGAGGGGGGATTGAAACCGAGCATACTGTACATGTTAAACCATGGCAAAGTTTATTAAATAATTTGGCAAAGGGGGGATTCAAACTGAGCATGCTCTACATGCTAAACCATGGCAGTACCACTACACTACAGCAACTTGCTGATGTTTTCTATCACAGTAGCACTTGTCTATCATTTTTAGGATTTCAGCCAGGATAAGCATAGCAGCATGCCACACAAACAAGCTGCACACCGCTTAAATTTCGGATTTATTTGATGAAAAAAAAAATTTTAAATGTTATTGCTTTCCTCTTGCCCTACTGCTTCCATGCATGTAGGGCAAGAGTGCATACATTTGGGGGTCTGCACTTGAAAGCTGCTGCCTTATAGGTGTTTGTTTTTGTTTTTTTTCAGTGTCCGCAGACACTGAAATGTTAGCTACTTACATTTCAGTGTCTGTGGACACTCGTTTACTATATAATATTAGAGCCAGGCTCTAATATTATATAACTTGACACATCTGAGTCACAAAGTGCTGTACAGCACTTTCTGAGTGAAGGGGGAGTTTTACATGTGCAGGCACTGCTGACATATGCCCACTGTGCTCGCTCCTGGTTCATGTTCATTAAGATTAAATAGCAGCGTGCCTTCATGCATATGCAAAGCTCGCTGCTATTCTAAATGGACACAAACTATTCCGTGCAAGAACAGTCTTATTCTTGCATGGAGCTTTTGAATCCTGGGGTTAGGGTTGTGTGCTTGTATGCCGATGTGAGTTGTGTGTGTGTGTGTGTGTGTGTGTGTGTGTGTGTGTGTGTGTGTGTGTGTGTGTGTGTGTGTGTGTGTGTGTGTGTGTGTGTGTGTCTATCTTATGTAGTGGTAGTGTTAAGGAAAGGATTTTTGTAAGCTACAGTGTAGGATTAGGGTTACAGAAAGGACAGAATTAGGGTGAGAGCCAATGTCAGGCATTAGTAAGGTAATGACACAAAGCCCCTCCCATCCACCTAACCTTGACCTTGACCCCTAACCTTAACTTTTTTTGCTGTTTTACAGCAATGGATCACCTTTTATGGAAACATATTGTCTATGTCTGTTCCATATACACCTGAACTTTTTCATTATTTTGCCATATCGACACTAAAATATCATCACTGAATACCTGACTTGAGCCATTGCAATACCATTTGTGTATTGTACTCCTTATGGGTGGAGTTGTAATACCACATACCTTTCCTTTTGAAACAAATACTGTAATACGTTGATGAGTCCCATAACTGGAGCAATGTTCTGGAACAACTTTACATATGCATAACAATTGCAAACAGTACTATACTGATTAATGCTCAGTGTGGACTACACACACAAATTATATAAAAAGCATTACTATAATAGTAATGTGTGGCATCTATAATATTCAGTATTGCAGCTTTTCTTCTACGCCTGTCAAAAAGTACAAAAACCTTCAAGGTTACTAGGCCAAGGACATGAGATGTTAGTGACTATATCCCACATATGCCACCCTTTATCACTTTCTTTCCACAAATAGTTCTTCACCAACACAATAGGAATATAATGCCACATTCATTCCTATCCATATTGTTTAAATTTACCTCCAAATACAGATTTTATTCACTAAGGAGTGAATGCTTTACTACACTTGTAAAGAAATATATATTTTTATGATATATAATGTCTAATTGACCAGACTTTATTGTACCTTTTCCTTTACTTATCATATAAACTAAAAATCATATTTAACAATCATTGTCTCCAAATTCATAAGAATAGCCTTATGTGTGTCCCATATATTCTTGAATTCTTTCACTATTCTGAGCCCTATTACCTTATCAGAAAGTCAGTTACAATCATTTGCCACCCTTTCTGTGAGATACTACTTCTTTACATCTTCCTTGAGCTGTCCAACTCTTATCATCAGGTTCTGCCCTCTTTTTCTTAGAAACGTTTGTTTGTTTTTGAAATATGATTCCTATGAGGAATCTTTTTCTTACAATACTCAGTCTGTGACTATGAAGTTCTTGTCTCTTCATGTGACTTCTGATGCAGTCGAGTTTGCCAGTTTTGTTCCCTTCCTCTAAACTGCCAGACATAGTGCTCCAAGCTGTAGTTCTGATACGCAAAAAAAAAACGTACCAAAAATGCAAGGTACACGGCTACATAATGGTGCTAGTAACTGAATGTGGTCTAAATCCATTGTGTAGCCACAGTACTCTGTGCACAGAGAATGCATGCAAATTACCCCATATTAAAATTCACAATTCAAGAATAAAGTGGTGACTGTATAAGCCCTTCTCATTCCTATAATTTACAGGCACATATGAAGATGACTCTGTATGAACTGTTCTCATTCCTGTAATTTACAGGCAAAAATGGAGATGATTGTACAAGCTGCCCTCATATCCTCTATTTACAGGACCAGACTGCATACAAACTGTTTTTCCAAAGAACTGTAGATTCATCTTATACACGTATGTTGCACACCATTATATAAGTAAGAAACAACTTCAGGGAAAAACATTGAAAAACATTGAAAATCTCTGAAAAACACTTTCATTTGATGTGCTTTTTACTAAAAATGAGTGTCCACAAGGCCCTATAGATGTATATATGACTAATTTAAAGTATAGTGCGAAATACTGTGTCTGGTAGCTCATATGATTCACTGTTAAGAGACAGAAATCTATATTGTATGAGAGAAGATAGAACAGGAAGTAAACTACAGTTAGAAACAGATTTAATGTTGGGAAAAAAAACTGCTAATGACTTTAGAGCAGCAGTGTTAACCAGTGTTCAAATGAAATAACTAAACTTAGATTTGTATAAAATTAAAGTGTAGAAAAAAGCTATTTGGTAAAAGACAAAATGCTACTGCAAAATCATGGCAATGCACGTTTTAAAAAATATGGCTAATAGTACATCAACCAAGACGTTTCAGTAATGCATATGTCTGGGAATGGAGTTAAAAACAAAAGTTGCTCTCTTCTGGGTGTGGCTTATCAGCACAGCAAAAAAAGCCATGTCTTTATATTAATGCAGACTATTAGAAATGTGGTCAAGTTTGTTTTTTCCCCTCAGATATGCAAGTCTAACAGAGAAAATGTCATAAAACTGTTTTGCATGTAACTGAGTCAAATAGAGCTAGCAGTAATGCTAACCTCAAAATGACCAGTGCACTGACCAATCAGTTTGACACAAACAATAATCACTTTGTGTGTGCAGATTCTATGTGTGCTGAGATTGCAACATTTTTGCAGTAAGCTCAGAAATGTAGAAGCTGGATAAATGTAAAACATAAATAAATAAATAAATATTGGACTAAAAGGCTGTGTATAGATGCCATATTTATCACATACAGGCATGATTCCAGAAGCATGTGTAACATTATTATTGACAGTTTCTTTAACCATTTAAGTTTGAGAAATTCATTGTGTGTATCTAATGATGTCATTGCAGTGCAAGGCGGTTTGTCTCACACTGTTCCCACCCTCAGACAGTGTGAGGCTGTTTAGATATATAAAGAAAATCATTGGCTTTGAAACTGTCATTTTCAACTGGCGTCCTTAGACAGTGTCCTTCTTAAGTCACTTGAGAGCCAGTGAGAAGGTAGGTGGTGACCTTGTAGCAAATTAAGTCATCTAAGACATTTATGCTTCTTATTTATTATTAAAATAAGCATACCCATTACATATTATTATTTGATTGTTCTTGTCTGACTATATCATTTTAGCTAGGGTTTTAAGTACTGTGTCTTTTTCTACTGCATATAAGTTTTTCTTTTGTCAAAGGCATTGTTTAAACTTAAAATGTAAGACTATTAAGTACATGTCCCTTCATTTGGCTTCTGATGCAGTCCAGTTTCCCAATTTTGTTGCCATCCCCTGATTTTCATTACACTACTTATGGTACTAATCCAATTAGTTATAAGGGCCCTCCTTCCCTCAGTATTCCAACACTCGCTTTTAACCCTCAGATTCAACAATTTAATTCAAGCCAACAGTTTATCAATTACATTCATTGCCTGCATTGTTCTCCTTTAGACTTCAGGCTCTATTTCATAATTTTACAAGCAGGATTCTCCAATTTTAAAATATAACTCAATGAAATTATGTAAACATCAGCCATTTACCTCAGCTGTTCCTCTCTTGGCTGGGTGGGAACCACCACACAGCAGGTCAGCCCACACTCTCTCTGTTTTTCTACATAAACACCTAACCGAATTTAAGTACAGAAGTTTAAACATTTGCATATTAGTAATTCTAAGACAGCTTTACTATTGTATTTGCTTACAGTGATAATAAAAATAATTATTATTATAAACAAAGACAAATAAATACTTATATTCATAAGAAATAGCAGTCACCTCGCACAAATTAGTAAATGCTGTTTTATAAATAATATCCTGTGATATATAAATAAATTTTATATATATATATATATATATATATATATATATATATATATATATATATTGGTTTACTACAGTAGACCGAAGTTACACTTAATCGAAACTTACTTAACCAAGATGATATTACCGAAGTTTGAATAAACCAAAGCTTCACACTACCACATTTTTTTTACAGGTAATGGAGGCATCAGCCTTGAATTGGAGTATAATCCTAATCAAACCAGTACCAGCAGCAAAATGGATGAATTTAAACATTTGCTGTTACTTAAATTCAATGTACAAGACAAAACCACAAATTCATCTAGTGGTTTTGATATAGAAAAGACACTGAAATCAACTAGAGAACTGGAAAACACAGTATTGAAACTAAAGTAAATACAATGGCAGTGCAAGTATCTAGAGGAGTGTCTTTGTTTTAAAATCGTACTGAGAGGAGTCAGTGTCCTCAAAATGCCAACTTATGGGACCACATAGACTGGGCTGATCTCATGAATATTCAACAAAAAGTTTTGACTTGTATGTCTACAGATAGATACAGTGCTTATGTTAATGAATTAACCATTAATACTACAGCTTTGATGCATAAAATGCACTTACAGAAAAAGAAAAAATTAGAAAAGGACTATGATGATTTTGTTACGGGGCATGTTTTCTTTTGGCCCAGGGAACCAATTAGTATGACTCACATAGACACAGCCTCAAATGAGAAGCAAACTGCATCCGTTTCCTCTGAGACACGCTTAGAGGAAGTTATATTCACCCGTCTTGAATTGGAATTGGCTTCTACCACTGCTGACATTGCACAGAATGTGAGAAAGTTTCAGATTCCACAACCCTTAAGCAGGTTTTTCAGCATTTCCCCTACCAGTAAGGGATCATCTACAAACCCAGAGATTTCTCAGCAAAGGCAGGAAAAGAAGAAAATCATTGGAAGACAGGAAGCAACAGAATACGAATGAAGAAGACGTGGAATCCAGCTCCACACAGCTAGTATGGAACATTTCAAGTCATCTGTTTAATAAGACTGAATTGAGTTTATTATGAAAAGGTTTATCTTTTATTCCTTCGAAAAGCACTGAAATTGTAGACTATATCATAGACATTAAAATGTTCACTAGAAATGTAATGCTGAAACTGAAGCATGGTGAGCAGCAAGTAGGCAATACCTTTGTTTTTAGAAAACCTAGCACTTTTTCTCCTCAATTACATCCGTTGCTAAAAATATTTGAAAAAGCATGTGTGAAGGATTTTCTTAGCATTATATATCAAAGTCGTAAAGGCAAATAATTCTATGATTTAACAACCAAAGAAAACAAAGCCTTATCAAATTTACAAAACAATATCATGATAACTATTAGACCTGCAGACAAAGGGAGAGTGGTAGTTATTATGGATAGTTTTAATTAGATAACAAAATGAAAGAAATGATAAATGAAGGTGAAACATGCTTAAAAATAATGAATGAGCATTTAAAAAGAATAATAAAAAAATGTGGAGGCAGACTTGTATGATTGTTTAATGAGAGAGGCTTACTGATCAAAAACAATATAAATATTTTATAGTTGAGGCACCTCTAATTCCAGTATTTAAGAGTCTGCCAAAATATAGAAAGATCTGAGGGACCTTCCCCTTAGACCAATTGTTTCGAGCAAAGGGAGGTGCACGGAACCCCTCTCTATTTTTATTGAAAATAAACTACATTCAGTTGTTGATAAGGCAGAAACTGTTTTAAGAGATACAGAACATTTTCTCCATGCTCCTTCAGAATTTGTTTTTTTATGCTATTTATATCCCTGGTGTCTTTTTAGTGACTCTTGATTTCACGTCTTTATTTATGATAATACCTAGGATTGGGATTGATTATGTTAGACATTTTTTACTGAGCAGTAAAGTAACTAGGGAGAGTGTTTTGTTATATTGTATGTTCTTGGAGATTATTCTGAATAATAATGTTTTCTCATCCAAATAGAATTATTATCTACAGAAAAAGGGGGTTGCCATGGGCACCCCATGTACAAATTCACATGCTAACATTGTCATGGCTCAATGGTACCTTACTTTTAATGAATTCTGATTATTCTAGTAATATACTTTATTACAAAAGATTTTTTGACAATTTTTTTTTGCTATGGAGAGGCAATAAAATACAACTTAATAAATTCATTAAATACATAAACTCAACTACAAGTTTTGTGTGATTCACAGCACAATGGTAGAGGGAGAAAATTGACTTTTTGGATGTTATGATCTCTAAAGATGGTGATTTAATAACAACAGATGTATATAGGAAAGCCTTCAGAAAGAATTCCCTTTTACATAGACAGAGTATGCACCCTCCCACATATTTATAAGAATCTTGTAAAAGGACATGGTCTAAGGGTGTCTATACACACTAGTCATGATAAAAGTAGTGAGACAGACCTAAAGGAATTACAGAAAATTTTTTTAGATAGGGGATATAAACAGAAAGAATGTACAGTGTTTACTAATAGGTGCTTTATTAACAGGAAAGATAGAGGCCAACCTTATTTTAAAGATAGGAATGCTGACTTACCAGCAATATCAGATAGACAAATTAAACATAGTAATAAATGCAGAGTAGTTATTCCTTATTCAGCTAACATATCTTCAATCAGAGAAGTGATTGCTAAGAATTGGAATATATTAATGTTAGATGAGAAGGTGGCGAAGATCACAGGCATGACCCCCAATTATGCCTATAAGAATAGCAAAAACATGAAGCATTTGTTATGTTATGATAGGGAGAAGAAATGAGATATAAAGTCTCAGAGAAAGGGAACTTTTGGTTGCAGGAATTGTAATTATTGTTCATATATGTCAAATAGTAATAAAGTTATCATCCAACAACAGAAAGGATATATGAATTTACACACTATGCTGATTGCAAGACTAGAGATTTAGTATATTTAGCTTTTTGCTGCAAATGTCCCCCATTTGATGTAGGAAAAATTAACCATTCCTTACGAGAATGTGTTAGAGAACATTTATATAGAATAAATCAAGAGGACTAGAATAATGCCCTTGCCAGGCATGTACATAATTTTGATCTCACACATATGTTCTCTTTCCTTATTTTAGAAATTACCCGCAGAAGTTATAGGTTAGGTAATTTTAAGAATAACGCTGAAAGATCCGAAATGAAATGGATCATAAGGTTACAAATAGATAAGGCATGTGAGTTAAATGACAAAGTTTCACTGAAACCTTTTTGGGTTAATAAACCTTTTAGACAGTAAATTAATTATTAATTCTAGATCAGAGCCAATATTGTTATTTAATGTATTTATGTCTTTATATTGTCATGATTATATTATATGTTCATATTTTAGATATGATTATATGGTTGTTTTATGCATTTATTTTATAGTGTTATTGTGATATGTATATTAATCCATATTATATAGTAATTTTTATATGACACAGTTGATAAATTATAAGTATTTATTAGAGCATTTAGAGCATGTTAAATCAGGACATATACCTTTATGCGAACCATAGTGACTGTTATTCGTTAAGTAGATTTAGAGTTGCTGAATATTTTTAGCATCTGACTGGTTAAGTGTTTATTAGTTCAATTAGTAATTTAGTATATTAATGAATGAAGTTGAAGCTGTTTGAATGTCTGAAGAAACATTCGTGTTTAAAGTGAAAGTTCTTACTGTATAATAAAGTTTATATCAAAGCCAGGCCTGGTACCTTCCTTTTGCTTTATATATCTATTTATTTCTGGGATAAGGTACATCATTCTTCATCCAGTTTTTGGATAATGAAGGCACTTGGGCTACATGGAGAAATTTGCCCTTTTTCCCACTGAAGTGTGATCCCGGAGTTCATACATTTAGTTAGGGAGGGTGTGGGGGTGTTTGGAGAGCAGCCCCCCACCTCAGTGAATTTGACATACTGCGGTTTGTTTTTACATTGAATCAAGTTGGTAAAGTACCTCCATTCCCTGTAAAAAAAATAGGGTAATGTGAAGCTTCAGTTTATTCAAAGTTTGGTGATGTCTCAGTAAACACAAAAGCAAAGTGAGCTAGTATGACCACAATGAAATTAACGTTAAAACACGAGCTACAAACGAGCTATAAACTGAAAACAGGTTTATTAGCGCTTTTGGAAAAAACAGTGTCTTTCCTTCTTCAGACAAAGCATACTGGCTCATACTCATAAGTTAATATACATTCAACTTAATTAATTAGCCATTTAGCCAGATTGCTTAAACTACAGTTAAAGCTACAGCCCACTAACTTCATTCAAAAAACTTCACATACCACCCCACATAAATACAGCAACAAGTCCTCATGTCTAAAACGCACATCTAGCGCATATCTACATCAAGACACCAAAACTTTAAATAACGTCAAAAACAACTGATACGCTCTTGTGTAATAATTCTCAAATTAATAAAAACAAGAGTGTCAGTATAAAATGACATTTAAAATCAAGTGCATAATAACCAAAATTTAAAATTTGGAAATCACCTTTTCATAGCTAAATGTTTAAGAGTACTGCTAATAGACACATGCTCATTGAGCCCAGGAAACATATAGGCGGCAGTTCTAATCTGCCAAAACAACTCTTCTTTTTCTAGTTGAATTTGCCAGGGTCCCCCTCTAATTTTAACTTTGGATCCCAGGCTGACATATTTATATTGTCGGCATGACCCGCATTTAACCATACCAACCTTCATGGTGTGATCATTATGCCGCTTAGCTTCAAGCAAAGATTTTAAATTATTCCCCCTCCTAAAGGTAATTTTTGGTATAAGACCAAAGCAATTGAGCAAAGAACTATCCTCTGTGGTAAGTGCCCAATTTTTATTAAGTATATCTCTTATTAATAGGTGGTCTTGGCTATACGTGCACAAGAAGTTTGTCCTAAACACATGATCACCAGTGTCGTTACTAAAACCATTCTGGTTACTTACACTACCATTGCCCAAATGGTCATAATTTGACAAAATAGGTTTAAAATAGCCAATTTTTCATTTGTGGGTCACTTCAGATGTAATATCAGCTATCATAGTACATGGATAGCCTCTGTTATTGAACATATCACCCAAGTTTTTACATTCTTCTATGAAATCAATTTCATCGGAGATCATCCTAGCTGCCCTCACCATTTGACCTTTTACAACAGCTTTTTTCTGATGGTGAGGGTGACAGCTAGTATAATGTAAAAACGCATTAGAATAGGTGGGCTTCTTATAGATTACACTTTTGTATCTGGAATTAACAGTGTCCTTAACTAACAGGATATCCAAAAAGTTAATACTATGCTCTTCCAAATTGTATGTGAATTCCAAAAAATCAGTCATACCAGTAATGCTGGAAATAAACAATGGTACTAGTGCTACGGGTCCTTTCCAAATCAAAAACATGTCATCCTGGTACCTTGTGTACCAGGCAACGTTTTCTTGGAATAAAGCAGCTTTAAATAGCAGGGTTCTCTCCCAATGCACCATTACGCAATTGGCGAAACTTCCGCCACAGGGGGAACCCATTGCCACGCCAGATTTCTGCAAATAAATTTTGCCATCGAAAACCATAAAATTGTAGGTCAACACAATTTCCAACAAAGTTTCAACTAAATAAATAGTATTATTGTTAATCTTCTTGAATATGAGAAAATCCCTTATCCATTCAAGACCCAAATTCTGCGGTATGACTGTATACAGGTCCCTTACATCTATTGTAAGGAAACTGTATTCATGGTTGAAAGGGAATTTGTTAATATCCTGTAGGAAGCTCCATGAATCTTTACAAATTTGGGGCTCATGATCAATCAGAGGCTTAAGAACACTATCAATATATTTGGCACATGAGTAAGTTATGGACCCCCAACCATCAACTATAGGACTAAACGGGGGGTCGTTGATAGATTTATGAATCTTAGGTGTGCCAAATAACACTGGTAGTTTAGGGGAAATCGTATTCAAATAACGATATAAATCGATATCAGTTGTACCTTCTAAAAAGAGGTCTTCCAAAACTGACCTAACTCTATTGTACACTAGAGTCACTTCATTAGTACTAGCTTCTGCATAAGTACTAGTATTAAGTTGACTTAGCATTTTGTCAACATACACATTATAGTCCATAAAGACTAGCCCACCCCCCTTGTCGGGCTTCATTACTCTAACATTGCAGTCACGTAAGAGGCCAATAAATTCACGTTGGTTTTGAGAGATGTTAAGCTTGTTACTATAGTTGTTTGACTTATTGGCAGCTATAGCCCTTAGATCAAGTTCACACATTTTTTCAAAGGAATATAAAGTTTCCTGCAAGGGTGGATTAAACAAACTAGCTACCCTAAATGAACTAATAAGGGTGGACTTGTCTCCCATTAACACTTTAAGATTTAACTTGCGCACAAATAATTTAAGGTCAATAATGGTCTTAACTAAATCAAAGTGGGAGTTAGGAACAAAAGTGAGACCTTTTGAAAAAAAGTTAGCCAAATCTTGGTTAACATCAGAAATGGTATAGTTATAAATCTTAAAGTCGCCTTCTGTACTAGTAACAATACGAGGGTTGTTAAAATATTGGATCATCTCCTCCGCTGATTCCGCCTGTTCCTCGTATTCACTTGATTCCTGCTCGTTCTCGAATTCCTTTGTTGGCCATTTTGGTTCCTTGGAAAACCCTGTTGGTTATTTGAGTTCATCATATTATTACTTGTGGTGTTTTGTTGAACCTGGGGGCTATTATGCCCACTATTAATGTTATTATTATTGTTATTGTTGGTTAGTCTTTCACTACGGCGTAAAGGCTGTACATCATTAGTTTGCGTGTCAGAACCAGAATCAAGATTGTTAATAAAGTCATCTTGCAAACCTCGGTTGGCTTGGGGGGTAGTGCTAGAAATATTAACAACCTGTGATATAAGTGGAGGTAGAGGATATGCACTATTCGTAGAATATTCGTGAATGTCCCTGGCGATCTTTTTCTTTTTAATATTAGACAATTTCACCATGGTTGCCTCAATACTAGAAAAAATACGAGCATATTCGTATTTGTAACGAAAGAAATCACAGTCCATTTTGATAGTGTGCTCTAATGATTCAAGTTAATTTTTTAACACTTCCATTTCCAATTTATACTGTATAATAAGCATATACATAAACTCAAATCCTTGTTTGTCAAATAATAATAAAAGCTCACAATTTCATTGTGAGCCTTCAATCAGACCTACTGGAAAATGTCATTGTCGTAGGCCCTTAGGAATAAGTTTTTTGTCCAAACATTCTTGCAAATATGCAATTTTAAGTTGTAATTTCTTACATTTATAGAACTTATAATCAAAATTGCTTATTAAGTTGGAAATATTACTTACAGTTTCTTCTTGATGTTGTTCATTTCCTTCTACTACCATATTACCAAAATAGTTGTTGGAATTAAGAAAATTAGTAATTGTTGGAACCAACCTATTGTCGAGATTCTGCAAATTGCTCCTATACATGGAGTTACTGGACTGTTGTTTGTTACTAACTTGCCCAGCTGGAACGGAGTGGCCAACATTATTAGTACTGAGTTGAACACAGACCCAGTCGCAGTAGTCTGATGTGGGCTAGATGGATTATGTTCCCTCACCGCATTTGGTGAAGTGCATCTTAAAGCACCATTAATCCCAGTAAATGGGAAAGAGTCAATACGTTGTGTAAGATTATCCACACGAACCATTAAGACATGAATTAGGGCTGTCAAGTTGCCTTCAGCATTCGCTTCAACGGCACCAGTTTTACTATTAACGTGATTTTTGTTATTCTGCTCAATTTGGGAAAACAATGAACCTTGTGGTGACACACCCAACTCACTTGCCATAGCGACAAACAAACCACTCAAAGAACAAGTCCAAACTGATGAAAACACAAAAGCAAAGTGAGCTAGTATAACCACAATGAAACTAACATTAAAACACGAGCTACAAATGAGCTATAAACTGAAAACAGGTTTATTAGCGCTTTCAGAAAAAACAGTGTCTTTCCTTCTTCAGACAAAGCATACTGGCTCATACTCATAAGTTAATATACATTCAACTTAATTAATTAACCACTTAGCCAGATTGCTTAAACTACAGTTAAAGCTACAGCCCACTAACTTCATTCAAAAAACTTCACATACCACCCCACATATATACAACAAGTCATCATGTCTAAAACGTGCATCTAGCGCATATCTACATCAAGACACCAAAACTTTAAATAATGTCAAAAACAACTGATACGTTCTTGTGTAATAATTCTCAAATTAATAAAAACAAGAGTGTCAGTATAAAATGACATTTAAAATCAAGTGCATAATAACCAAAATTTAAAATTTGGAAATCACCTTCTCATAGCTAAATGTTTAAGAATACTGCTAATAGACACATGCTCACTGAGCCCAGGAAACATACAGGTGGCAGTTCTAATCTGCCAAAACAACTTTTCTGCTATGAGAAGGTGATTTCCAAATTTTAAATTTTGGTTATTATGCACTTGATTTTAAATGTCATTTTATATTGACGCTCTTGTTTTTATTAATTTGAGAATTATTACACAAGAGCGTATCAGTTGTTTTTGACGTTATTTAAAGTTCTGGTGTCTTGATGTAGATATGCGCTAGATGCGCGTTTTAGACAAGATGACTTGTTGTATTTATGTGGGGTGGTATGTGAAGTTTTTTGAATGAAGTTAGTGGGCTGTAGCTTTAACTGTAGTTTAAGCAATCTGGCTAATTGTTTAATTAATTAAGTTGAATGTATATTAACTTATGAGTATGAGCCAGTATGCTTTGTCGGAAGAAGGAAAGACACTGTTTTTTCCAAAAGCGTTAATAAACCTGTTTTCAGTTTATAGCTCATTTGTAGCTCGTGTTTTAACGTTAATTTCATTGTGGTTATACTAGCTCACTTTGCTTTTGTGTTTTCATCAGTTTGGACTTGTTCTTTGAGTGGTTTGTTTGTCACTATGACAAGTGAGTTGGGTGTGTCACCACAAGGTTCATTGTTTTCCCAAATCGAGCAGAATAACAAAAATCATGTTAACAGTAAAACTGGTGCCGTTGAAGCGAATGCTTAAGGCAACTTGACAGCCCTAATTCATATCTTAATAGGTCGTGTGGATAATCTTACACAACGTATTGACTCTTTCCCATTTACTGGGACTAATGGTGCTTTAAGATGCTCTTCACCAAATGCGTTGAGGGAACATAATCCATCTAGCCCACATCAGACTACTACGACTGGGTCTAATTGTGTTCAGCTCAGTACTAATAATGTTGGCCACTCGTTCCAGCTGGACAAGTTAGTAACACGCAACAGTCCAGTAACTCCGTGTCTAGGAGCAATTTGCAGAATCTCAATAATGGGTTGGCTCCAACAATTACTAATTTTCTTAATTCCAACAACTATTTTGGTAATATGGTAGTAGAAGGAAATGAACAACATCAAGAAGAAACTGTAAGTAATATTTCCAACTTAATAAGCAATTTCGATTATAAGCTCTATAAATGTAAGAAATTACAACTTGAAATTGCATATTTGCAAGAATGTTTGGACAAAAAGCTTATTCCTAAGGGTCTACGACAATGGCGTTTTCCAGTAGGTCTGATTGAAGGCTCACAATTTCATCGTGAGCTTTTATTATTATTTGACAAACAAGGATTTGAGTTTATGAATATGCTTATTATACAGTATAAATTGGAAATGGAAGTGTTAAAAAATTAACTTGAATCATTAGAGCACACTATCAAAATGGACTGTGATTTCTTGCATTACAAATATGAATATGCTCATATTTTTTCTAGTATTGAGGCAACCATGGTGAAATTGTCTAGTATTAAAAAGAAAAAGATCGCCAGGGACATTTACGAATATTCTACGAATAGTGCATATCCTCAACCTCCACTTATATCACAGGTTGTTAATATTTCTAGCACTACCCCCCAAGCCAACCGAGGTTTGCAAGATGAATTTATTAACAATCTTGATTCTGGTTCTGACACGCAAACTAATGATGTACAGCCTTTATGCCGTAGTGGGAGACTAACCAACAATAACAATAATAATAACATTAATAGTGGGCATAATAGCCCCCAGGTTCAACAAAACACCACAAGTAATAATATGATGAACTCAAATAACCAAAAGGGTTTTCCAAGGAACCAAAATGGCCAACAAAGGAATTCGAGAACGAGCAGGAATCAAGTGAATACGAGGAACAGGCGGAATCAGCGGAGGAGATGATCCAATATTTTAACAACCCTCGTATTGTTACTAGTACAGAAGGGAACTTTAAGATTTATAACTATACCATTTCTGATGTTAACCAAGATTTGGCTAACTTTTTTTCAAAAGGTCTCTCTTTTGTTCCTGACTCCCACTTTGATTTAGATAAGACCATTATTGGCCTTAAATAATTTGTGTGCAAGTTAAATCTTAAAGTATTAATGGGAGACAAGTCCACCCTTATTAGTTCATTTAGGGTTGCTAGTTTGTTTAATCCACCCTTGCAGGAAACTTTATATTCCTTTGAAAAAATGTGTAAACTTGATCTAAGGGCTATAGCTGCCAATAAGTCAAACAACTATAGTAACAAGCTTAACATCTCTCAAAACCAACGTGAATTTATTGGCCTCTTACGTGACTGCAATGTTAGAGTAATGAAGCCCGACAAGGGGGGTGGGCTAGTCTTTATGGACTATAATGTGTATGTTGACAAAATGCTAAGTCAACTTAATACTAGTACTTATGCAGAAGCTAGTACTAATGAAGTGACTCTAGCGTACAATAGAGTTAGGTCAGTTTTGGAAGACCTCTTTTTAGAAGGTACAATTGACATCGATTTATATTGTTATTTGAATATGATTGCTCCTAAATTACCAGTGTTATTTGGCACACCTAAGATTCATAAATCTATCAATGACCCCCCGTTTAGACCTATAGTTGATGGTTGGGGGTCCATAACTTTCTCATGTGCCAAATATATTGATAGTGTTCTTAAGCCTCTGATTGAGCATGAGCCCCAAATTTGTAAAGATTCATGGAGCTTCCTACAGGATATTAACAAATTCCCTTTCAACCATGAATACAGTTTCCTTACAATAGATGTAAGGGACCTGTATACAGTCATACCGCAGAATTTGGGTCTTGAATGGATAAGGGATTTTCTCATATTCAATAAGATTAACAATAATACTATTTATTTAGTCGAAACTTTGTTGGAAATTGTGTTGACCTACAATTTTATGGTTTTCGATGGCAAAATTTATTTGCAGAAATCTGGGGTGGCAATGGGTTCGCCCTGTAGCGGAAGTTTCGCCAATTGCGTAATGGTGCATTGGGAGAAAACCCTGCTATTTAAAGATGCTTTATTCCAAGAAAACGTTGCCTGGTACACAATGTACCAGGATGACATGTTTTTGATTTGGAAAGGACCCCTAGCACTAGTACCATTGTTTATTTCCAGCATTGCTGGTATGACTGATTTTTTGGAATTCACATACAATTTGGAAGAGCATAGTATTAACTTTTTAGATATCCTTTTAGTTAAGGACACTGTTAATTCCAGATACAAAAGTGTAATCTATAGGAAGCCCACCTATTCTAATGCGTTTTTACATTATACTAGCTGTCACCCTCACCATCAGAAAAAAGCTGTTGTAAAAGGTCAAATGGTGAGGGCAGCTAGGATGATCTCCGATGAAATTGATTTCATAGAAGAATATAAAAACTTGGGTGATATGTTCAATAACAGAGGCTATCCATGTACTATGATAGCTGATATTACATCTGAAGTGACCCACAAATGAAAAATTGGCTATTTTAAACCTATTTTGTCAAATTATGACTGTTTGGGCAACGATAGTGTAAGTAACCAGAATGGTTTTAGTAACGACACTGGTGATCATGTGTTTAGGACAAGCTTCTTGTGCACGTATAGCCAAGACCACCTATTAATAAGAGATATACTTAATAAAAATTGGGCACTTATCACAGAGGATAATTCTTTGCTCAATCGCTTTGGCCTTATACCAAAAATTACCTTTAGGAGGGGGTATAATTTAAAATCTTTGCTTGAAGCTAAGCGGCATAATGATCACACCATGAAGGTTGGTATGGTTAAATGCGGGTCATGCCGACAATGTAAATATGTCAGCCTGGGATCCAAAGTTAAAATTAGAGGCAATATTTACAACATTAGGGGCAAGTTTAATTGTGAAACTAAAAGTGTTGTTTATTCTGCCTGGTGTGAGAAATGCGCTGCCTTCTATATAGGTAAAACCGAAAGGAAATTAAGGCAGCGCATTTACAAACATTATTATGCTATCAGTAGGAATGATCCTACTAATGCTCTGGCTAGACATATTTCAAAATGTCCAGAACATAGTTTTAAATTTAGTATACTTAAACATATTGAAATTGACATTAGAGGGGGACCCTGGCAAATTCAGCTAGAAAAAGAAGAGTTGTTTTGGCAGATTAGAACTGCCGCCTATATGTTTCCTGGGCTCAATGAGCATGTGTCTATTAGCAGTATTCTTAAACATTTAGTTATGAGAAGGTGATTTCCAAATTTTAAATTTTGGTTATTATGCACTTGATTTTAAATGTCATTTTATACTGATGCTCTTGTTTTTATTAATTTGAGAATTATTACACAAGAGCGTATCAGTTGTTTTTGACGTTATTTAAAGTTTTGGTGTCTTGATGTAGATATGCGCTAGATGCGCATTTTAGACAAGATGACTTGTTGTATTTATGTGGGGTGGTATGTGAAGTTTTTTGAATGAAGTTAGTGGGCTGTAGCTTTAACTGTAGTTTAAGCAATCTGGCTAATTGTTTAATTAATTAAGTTGAATGTATATTAACTTATGAGTATGAGCCAGTATGCTTTGTCTGAAGAAGGAAAGACACTGTTTTTTCCGAAAGCGCTAATAAACCTGTTTTCAGTTTATAGCTCGTTTGTAGCTCGTGTTTTAACATTAATTTCATTGTGGTTATACTAGCTCACTTTGCTTTTGTGTTTTCATCAGTTTGGACTTGTTCTTTGAGTGGTTTGATGTCTCAGTAAAGTAAGTTTTGATTAAGTGTAATTTCAGTCTACTGAAGTAGACCTATGTATACATATATATATATATATATATATATATATATATATATATATATATATACGGAGAGAGAGAGAGAGAGAGAGAAAGAGAAAAAAATAGTGATTTTTTTTTAAATAGACATACAAAATGTTAATGTTTTATTACTATTCTCGAAAGTAACTATATATATATATATATATATATATATATATATATATATATATATGTGTGTGTGTGTGTGTGTGTGTGTGTGTGTGTGTGTGTGTGTGTATGTGTGTGTACGTATGTATATATATATTATGCATCTGTGTGTGTGTGCGTTATATAAATACATAAATCATTGGTACATTGTTCAAATCATTCAATGAGAAGGTAAATTATATAAAATATTAATAAAATAAAAAATACATATACCCTGCCTTTCACACCCCTTAGCATCAGTTCCAACAGGGATCAGTAGTGAGCCTTGCTTCAAGATAACAAAAAAAAAAAATGTGGGTGGAGAAAGTTATTTCTCCCTTGATGTAATCTCTACATAGCCCTGGGTCCCATACTGCCTATCATATAGACATATATTATTGCAATAGTAATGTTATAACATGTAAGCTAGAGCACAGTTTATATTTTAGAGGAGTTAATAATAATACCCTCCCCTTTTTTCTTCACGTCAGTTCAGTAAATTGACTCTATTACAAGATCTAATACAAAAGTGGAGCTGTAACAAGAAGGAAACCAGCTTAGTTTTTTTAAGAGTTTGCTTTTGAAAAGAATGAGCAGAGTTTTGAGTCATTTCAGATGAACCAGAAGAGATCCTTCAACAGAGAAGGGGTAGTCAAAGTATCAGAAAAGGGTCTAGCACCAAAAAGGACAAAAGAAAACCTAGGAAAGTCATGGGACAAAGGAACCTAAGGATGCTATTCAGCCCAACCCAACAGATATGAAGTCATGTGAAGTTACGTAAAGCCAGAGGGGTGTTTGGATTAGACAGATTGACAAATATCTGAATGCACTTATGGACGCACTAAGTCAACTAGGGAGGACAAGACTGCTTCAGTTAGTGTGTGGGGGGGGTTCAAAACACCATGTTGGGAGCAAGGCTCTCTAGGCACACATCCTATTATAACCAATTCAGGAGGGTCCAAATAATCATCCCTTCCCCACATTGCCTACAGGAAGGCTAAAAACAGGCCCATATATACCCTTAGCACAAGACAGAATAAGCAATCTATTAGTATCAGTTGAAAGAAAACAATACACAAGGTCCAAAGGATCAAATACCACTGTTCATATCACTCAGATGGTAAAGGATAACATTTGGAAAAGTGAATATGTTGAGTTATTTAATCTCAGAAATCAGGATTAGCCCTGAGTCCTTTCTTATTTGCAATGGTGATGGACAGGTTGACAGACAAGATCAGACAGGAGTCTCCATAGACTATGATATTTGCAGATGACATTGTGATCTGCATTGAGAGTAGGGAGCAGGTGGAGGAGACCCTGGAGAGGTGGAGATATGCTTTAGAGAGGAGAGGAATGAAAGTCAATAGGACCAAGACAGAATATCTGTGTGTAAATGACAGGGAGGATGGAGGAATGTGAGAATGCAGGGAGTAGAGATTGCGAAGGTGGATAAGTTTAAATACTTTGGGATTAAAAGTTCAGAGTAATGGTGAGTGTGGAAGAGAGTTAAAGACGAGAGTGCAGGCAGGGTGGTGTGGGTGGAGAAGAGTATCAGGAGTGACGTGTGATAGACAGGTACCAGTAAGAGTGAAAGGGACAGTCTACAAGATGGTAGTGAGACCAGCTATGCTTTATTGATTACAGACAGTGGCTCTGACAAAGACATGGCTGAGCTGGATGTGGCAAAGTTAAAGATGTTAAGACTTGCAATGGAAGTGATGAGTGTCACTCTTCTTATGTGCATTAAGAAGACATTGAGGTTTGGGTGTTTATTTAAGTAGTTTATTGTATACAAATACATCAAGATGATGTCAGGAACATTAAACTTAAATGAACTAACTGACTGACTACATACTTGCATGCTCTCAGTCTGGCTGCCCACTCAAAATGGCACTCTTGTTTGCACATGCTCAGTACTTATATGCATGTGCTGACTCACTGGAAAGGTTATTAAAGGTATATCACACACACTGCTCTACATCCTTCCTCTTTACTTAGCTGTCTCATATAAACAATGACATTTCAATAGACATGCAATTATACAGACACTAATAAAGAAAAACAACAGTCATGTCCAGGTTGCCATGTATTTAGAACTAGGTTTCAACATGCGACCTGATCTTGTGACATAATAGTTAGGACTGAGCTTAGCAAAAGGGACAGTCACTGGGGAATGTTCTGCTTGAGGAGTCTCAGCGATTTTCTAGGAATAAGGATTGCTAATGGAATGTCCTCTGGAACAGGACATTGGACAAGTTACTCTGAGAATTAGAGTCTTTGTCACAGGCAAGATGCTGTAACACTGGTACAGACACTGGTAACAAATGCTTCCAATTTTGACTGAATTCCATTCCTTGTAATTCCACAATGTACCAATGTACAATTTTGGCTCTTGGCACAAACTTTTCACAAATCTGATGTGATCAAAACCTTTTGATGTCTGCATCATCACTAGCTCACCTTTTTTCAATGAGCTGAGCAGTTTGCTAGTTTTATCATAATAAGATTTCTGAGACAAACACTTTTCCAACAGTTGGGCTTTTACTGCTTTGTTGTTCTTAACGCTTGGAACCAATAAATTACTGTTGATTGGTAGTGTTGTTATGGTTTGTCTTGATATAAGTCTCAGGGAAAATGAACCAAGATGTTTATCAAGAGGAATGTTTCAGACATTTAACATGTTGAGAAAAAAAACATCTGTATTGTCATGTCTGGATTTCTCTAACAGCTGTTTTGCACTTTGAACTGCACGTTCAGCCAAGCTGTTTGACTGAGGGTATTCAGGACTACTCGTAATATGAACAAAGTTCTATTCTTCTGCAAATTTCTTGAAAATAACTCTGTGTGGACTACCATGGACAGAAAAATCTCACTTCAGCTTAGTAATGACAGTATTGGAAGTTAGGATGAGAAGTAGGTGAATCTCAAACTAACTTTAATAAGTCTACTAACACCAAGTAATGTTGACCATTCCACTCAAAGATTTCTGTGGCTACTGTTGACCAAGGTAGTTCAGAAATCTGGCTTAACTGGAGTGGTTCTTTCTGTTGATGTGGCTTTATACTATTACATACTGTACAAGATGAAAGCACTTTTTCAATATCTCTTGACATAGAAGGCCAAAATACTAGTCCTCTCACCTTTCTCTTGGTAGAATCAGTTCCTGGGTGGCCATGATGCAAGATCTTAATGTACTATTGTTGCAAGGATTTTGGAAAAATTGCTTTTGGCCTTTCATGATGATACCATTGTCTGACAAAATCTCATCTCTGTATGGAAAATAAGATTGCACTTCTATTGGTAAACAAGACTGCTTTGAATGCCATCCTTGACTGATAAAGAGATTTCGCTTCTGGAGAATTGGATCGGAAACTGTGTGAATTCTGAGCTTATCAAGATGTCTGGAAGAAAAATTTCTCACTTTCATGACCTCAAAATCAAGTTGCTCATTGTTATGCTGTCCTGTGGTTTTTCTGGGTAATCTAGATAAAGTATCAGCAAGATAAAGAAATTTGCCTTTTGTGTAAACAAGATTGAAATTGTAATTCTGTAATTTGAGCATCATGCATTGCAGTCTAGCTGGAGCTGTATGCATAGGCTTTCTCAAAATAGTGACTAAATGCTGGTGCTCAGTTTTGATCTGGATAGGTCGACCATAAATATAATTATGGAACTTCGAATATGCAAACACAGTTATTTGGGCATACTGCATCTTGGTCTGGGTAACAATTCTCGATGCATAAGCTACTGGTCTACCCTCTTGAAGAATGACTGCACCTAGACCAAATTTAGAAGAATCTACAGAAAGAGAAACTGGTGTGTGAACATTATGGTAGCTGAGAGTTGGTGGGTTAGCAATTTTCTGTTTCAGGACATCAAACACTCTTTGGTGCTGTTCTAACCAAATCCAAATTACATCTTTGCATGTCAGCTCTTGTAATGGTGCTGAAAGTTTGCTTAAATTTGGAATAAACGTGCATAGATAGTTGACCATTGCAAGAAAGCATTGTAGGGATTGTACATTGTCTGAAGTTGGCATCTCTAGAATTGCTGTTTGCTTTGAAGGATCTGATCATAAGCCTGAACTGGTAAACAAATAATAACATAAGTAACTTCTTGTAGCCTGAATTTGCACTTTTGAGGAGTCAGCTTAAGATTCACATCACATGCTCTTTCCAGAGCTTTCTTGAAGTTTCTGTCATGTTCAACTTCACCATTGCTCCTACTAGAATATCATCTACTATAATAGTACAGGGATAGCCAGAAAAAAATTGTTCCCTTGCATGCTGAAAGACTTCACTGTCAGAATTTATTCCAAATGGCATTTTAAGAAATCTGTATCTTCCAAATGGTATATCGAATGTGGTTAACAATTAAGATTTTCGGTCAAGCAAAATTTGTCAAAATGAACTCTTTGCATCCAAGACAGAAAATGCAGTAGCATTTGGCATAAGGGCAGCAACTTCTTCAACTGTGTGCATTGGATCATGAGGACTTTTTAATGTTTTGTTCAGATATCTTGGATCAATACATACTCTGATTTGATTTTATTATGCGCTACTACCATGGAGAATACCCATTTAGTAGATTATTCTCCTGGGGAAATTGCTTCCAGCTACACCATTCTGTCTAGTTTGGCTTTGGCTCTGCTCTGCATAACTACTGGAACTTTCTTTTTGGTCTGATAACTGGTCTGACCTCTGCATATAACTTCATGGACTACACAACTGGTAGTTTTCCTAATTTGTCTGCCAAAATATCAACATACTCAGGAAAAAAAGTTTGGGTGAAATTTGAGCTGTTTCCATGCAGGCTTACATGGGGATCTTCTTTATTAAGTGAAAGCAGTCCCATTTTCAAACTGTCTCTGAGGCCTAATAATGACTGCACATGTCTCTTGACTATGAAAAATTGCAAGTCATAGCTGTTCCCAGCAGAGGGACATGAAAGCACTACTGAGCCTTTGGTTTGAATCTGTTCACCACTATAAGCAACAAGCTTCGCACACTTTGTCAAATCAAGTTGTTCCGCAGCTTTTACCCTACAAATGTTTCTGCTGATGTAACATTGCAATTTGAACCATTATCTACTTTGAGCTCTACGGGACTCCCATTAATCCAAACAGTACAAACAATCTCATTCTTTGCCCACAAATCTACTGCATTAACTGTTTCACCAACCACAGACACACCGTCAACATAAAAAGTATGGTCGTAGCTTTCTAATTAATCAACTTGCCTCTTGGAATGCCCTCTTTTAATAAAAGAATGTACCTTATTTGATTTACAAAATCTTTTGAAATGATTCTACTTATTGTAAGAATGACACTGCTGACCAAAAGCTAAGCACTTTTCTCTTTTGGGTTCATCATTTCCACCACAATTATAACAGTTAACAATAAAATTGGTACTGCAGTTAATTTTTTTTTTTTTTAACATTAACCAGGAAAGTCCGACTTGGAACAAAGCCAGTTTTCAGCGGAGGCCTGGGGAGAAATGCTCTAGACACGTCTTTGTAACTTGCTGGTTTGTTGGTTTATAGTTGATATTAGAAGTAGAGGTAACCATGAACCCTTTTTGCTTTACTGAGCATGCTCTGGAATTTGTAGGAAAGACTTGGGATTTCCCAAGTGCTGTTACAGCACCTGCAGTAGCTACCATGTGCTTGGAGCTATTTCTTTTAACCATGTGTTGCATACTATTAACATGAGCTTTGTCACTGTGCCTTCTGCAGCTAATCTCATTTGTAAGCATACTTGTGTGCTTTTCTGTAAGCTCATATATCTGACAAATCTCAATGGCCTTATTCAATGTTAGATCATTGTGTCGAAGCAAAATCTTTCTCACTGTATCATTATTAATACCACACACAAGCCTGTCCTTTATCAACTCATCTCTCAAATCACCAAATCTGTATGTTTTAGTCTTGTTTCTTAAGTTAATTATATATGCTGCAAAAGTTTCACCAGGCTTTTGATCCTTTGTGTAAAATAAGTGCCTTTCCATTGTAATATTAATTTGGGGGGTTACACATTTCTCTAAATTTACATTTTATGCACTCTGAGTCTTTCCTTGTTTCAGCCAGTACCACTATATGTTGGTCTCCCCCTCCCGTGCAAACACAGCAGGTGCATACACAAATGAATGCTCTCTTTCAATGGCTTCTGAAACAGCTAAATTAAGAAGAATAAATGCCTTATACATGTCTTTGTCAGAAAAAGCAGCCCGTTTGAAAATATTGTATTCCTGCTCAAACAATCTCCAATTTTCTGAAATATTGTTATCAAACACAAGCGGTGCAGGCTTATGAATTTCTTCTGCCATGCCCACAGAGTTTAGTAAAACACAATGCAAAATGATCCTTCTAGTTATGTATGAACATTCACACACACACCAGGTACTTGTAATATTCAAATGCACAATAAATGCTTCAAAATACTGTACTCTGTGAAATATGCTTTGAAACAACTTTACTTTGCAAAATAACTGCACTGTAATACTTCACACACTTGCAAACACTTTGCAAACTTTGGATATTTTGAATAGCTTTAGATATTACAAAAAAGTAGTACATAGCAAAATAATACAGTAGTTTTCCCTTTATTGTACATTTTATGAGATTTGGATATTGTTTCAAACATTTTCATAATTATTTTGAATATTTTTATCAATATGTTGCAGTTTCAGACATTTCATTTAATATGAAATTCAAAACAAAAATAAAAAAAAATGGAAAAATGGAGCAGATTCTTCCTTCTGTAAACCAAGTTTAATGAACAAAAACAGTAGTGCTAAGCACTTTCATCCCAAATTGGACTTCCTCAGAACTACCATAAAATGGATCCAATCAGTTAATATACATTTCAAATGTCAAATGACTCTACTAAAACACAATGAGTTAACAATTCAGTCAAGCAATAATATCATAAAATTCAATATAACCTAAAATATTAGCTGTCTAACAATAGACAATACAGTTTAAACACACCATTAACATTTTAATATTTTTAAAATGTATTACAATTTCTTATTACATGCATATTTTAAGTTTAAGTAATGGAGCAATAGAACAAGCCTCATTCAAACCTGGGGTCACTGTGGCCTCCAATCTTATTTGCCAAACCATTTCTTTAAACAGTAGATGCTCATCAAAATTATAAACTCTTGGATCTTTTTTAACTTGTTCAACCACCACAAACTTAAATTTGTGACTCGGGTGGTCATGCACATGCCTTTATAAGGGGTTGTTTTTTCTTGCCTTTTTTATTTCAAGTTCATGCTCGTAAATTCTATCTTTCAAAATTCTCAAGGTTTTACCTATATAAAAGGCCAGGCAAAGTTCACAACATGCTGCATAGACCACCCAACTAAATTTACAATTAAAGAATCCATGAACTTCATAGGTATGTGCCTTACTGGTAAAAACTCTCCAACCATAATATAACTACACTGCTTACAATACCCACATTTGGACATACCATTATTAACCCCCCCCCCAACCTCTACCCAGGTTCTTCTTTAAAATTTCTTTAAAACATTTATTTTTTCTATAAACTATTTTAAGCTTGTCACCTAATAATCTCCTTAGCTATTCATCCACTAGCAAAACAAACCAGTTATCAAAAATTGAGTTAACAATACTGTACATGTCAACTGAATAAGTTACAATAAAGGTTTTTTCAATCAGTGATGGACATTACATCCTAACCATGGGGTATATATTAGGATTTTTACCTCCCCCCCAAAAAATTACACAACAGGGGGTAATGTACCCTATTCAGTCTTTTGTGTACAGCTTCATTTTTGATTCTTAACAGGAAGTCTACGGGGTCTAAAAAGGATAAAGAGGTATTAATATACTGAACACATTCCATTAATTTCTCTTCAGTATCAGCCCACACAATAAATATATTGTCCAAAAAGCAGGTATAAAAAATCCAACAGTTTTGAAAAACAGTATTAAACACAAACTTGGATTTCCAATAAGCCATCACAAGACTGGGAAAACGTGGAGCACAACTTGCTCCCATTGCTACACCACTAACTTACTTAAATAGTTGTCCTTCAAAAAACAGAAAATTATTCAATAACATCATATCCATAAGACTGACCACCAAGTTAATTTGATCTTGCTCTAAAATATTGATTTCATATAAAATTTCTTCCAAAAAGGTCAGCCTTTCAGGATGTGATATAACAGAATACAAATTGCAGACATCAATTGTAACTAGCAAACAGTGCTTACAAAACTCAATACATGACATTTTAGTTAAAAAATCCCATGAATCACAGCAAATCTGCAGTAGCGTAGCCACTGAGTCTTTCAGTAGACTATCCACAAATTTAGAAATATAATGCCTTACTTCTATTTTCATTGACAATTGGTCAAAGGGGTGGGTCAGTCAAACACTTGTGAATTTTAGGAATTACAAAAATACCTGCCACTACTGGCCACTGATTATCTATAAATTCAAACTCTTCTTTGTTGATCTGATCTTGCATTAAAATATCATACAGCCCCATATCAATCTTAGCATATGTTATATGCAACTCATTCCTAGATATTTCCACATATGTATCACTAAATAACAAACTATTCATTCAGTTAGAATAATCACTAGCATCCATTATAACTAACCCACCCCCCCTTATCAGGCATCATTAACCTGATACTTTTGTCATGGGCAACATCTCAAAGTAAGTCACATTCTTGAAAGGTCAAATTATAGTCTTTATTGGACGGGGGTTTACTATCTCTTTCACATAATTTTTCAAATAGGCTGACATTCTGATTTAACGGTGGATTAAATGTACTAGTTTTTTTACACACATTACTCCCCCCCCCAAGATACAGGCCAAAATTAGGTGAAATGGTGTTAAACCATATAGACAAATTCAGTTTTCTAGTAAACAGTTTTAAATCCAAAATAGTCTCTGCTGTGCCAACTCTATTAGTGGGGACAAAGTTCAACCCCTTTGAAAATAAATCTGCATGAAATTGAATAAAACATTTAACAGAATAGCTGTACAACACAAAGTCATCTGTAGAATTGAAAACTTTAATAAGAAGCTCACCAACTTCTCCGCAATTCTCATCTCTCACCATTTCCTGAAATGACTCTTCTTCTTCCCCCAAAAAAAACATTTTTGGTTTGGCCCCCTGTTTCAAATAAAAATCCTGTTTGGTGCTTTCATTCCACTTAAGTTGGTTATTTTCTCCATCCTGACCATTCTTAGATGAAATTCTTTCAGATCTTCTTACTTCAGATTGTTCATTCAATTGCTGTTCATTTTGGTGCTGGTTTTCAGCTTATTTCTCACTTCCTCTCGATGGTCGATTGGCTTGTGCCTCTTGGGAATTCTATTGTCATTGGCTGGATTGGGGTAGGCAATGCCCTCTCAATAGGCTAATGCATCTCTATGGAACGTCTTCTTTTTCCTTTCCAATATTTGATCACACCAATCATCAACTTTATTAAAGATGTTAACATAGTTCATTTCAAAATGTTCAAATAAAATATCTTTGGTAATATTGGAATTTAAAAGGTTGAGTTCTTCAGATAATTTCTTCAGCCATAAATCATTTTGTTTAATAAAGACGTTCATTATTTCACACCAAGCCTAGTTAAAAATATCTACTAAGCCATTATAATATTCAGTGCCTTTCTCAGCTCCGTTAGGGAACCTCCAAAGCCAAAGCCCTTTAGACACCTGCTTAACATTTAGATTCTCTCAAAAATATTATTTTTCAAGCTGTAATTTCTTAAACTGAAACAGTTTTGATTCAAATTTTTCAGCTGCTCAATAAGGGATAATGAATGAGGTATAGAATTAGAAGCCACATCTCTGCCCCTTTTTTGAAAATAAAATCTATTAGTTTTCCACAAATGGAAATCGGTCCTCTTCACATCTCCATTTTTCTTGGACAATAATGCTGGAGTTCCTTGTGTTAGTGGCAGACCTAAATTGTCCCCACCACACTTTAAACCATTCTCCATCACCCTCTGGGATCTCTGGTTCCCTGCAGCCACCAGCCCACTCTACCCTAATTGGTGGTTAATTTGCTGCAATAGTAGAGTCAAATCGCCAAGGCTTCTCACCAGGCTAGAGGTAATTGCCATAATATTGATGCTATTTCCACCTCCAGAAGCCATACTAATATCAAACCAGTACTAGATAGAGACAAAAACTAAAAACCAAAAAATAAAAAACAATGGAAAAATGCAGCAGATACTTCCTTCCATAAACCAAGTTTAATGAATAAAACAGTAGCTCTTCCTCAGAACTACTATAAAATGAATCCAATCAGTTAATATGCATTCCAAATGTTATGTGATTCTGCTAAAACACGAGTTAATAATCCAATCAATCAATAATATCATAAAATTCAATATAACCCAAAATCTTAGCTAACAACAGGCAATACAGTTTAATCATACTACTGATATTTTAATATTTTTAAAATGTATTAATTTTTTTTATTACATGCATATTTAAACATATAAACTTTTAAGTTTAAGTAATGGAGCAATAGAACAAGCCTTATTCAAACCTGGGGTCACTGTGGCCTCCAATCGTATTTGCCAAACCATTTCTTTAAACAGTAGATGTTCATCAATAATATAACCTCTTGGATCTTTTTTAACTTGTTCAACCACCACAAGCTTGAATTTGTGATTCAGGTGGTCTTCCACATGCCTATATAAGGCATTGATTTTTCTTGCGTTTTTTATTTCAAGTTCATGCTCTTAAATTCTATCTTTCAACCTTCTCAAGGTTTTACCTATATAACAGGTTGGGCAAGATTCACAACATGCTGCAGAGACCACCCAACTAGATTCATGATTAAAGAATCCATGAACTTTAGAGGTATGTTCCTGAATGGTAAAAAAAAACTAGGAGTGAACAAAACTAAACTACTCATCTTCCAACCCACCAAACATACTCAAAACAACTCTCACTTTAACATCACAGCAAAAGACAACACCACTATATACCCAACTAAACACACCAAATTGCTAGTAGTGGAAATAGACAATAAACTAAAATTTGACATTCACATATCCATGACCATAAAAAAAGTCCACAAAAAACTAGGAGCATTATACAGAAATAAACAATTTCTCACCAAAGCAGCAAAGATTTCAATAGCAAATTCCCACCTTATCTCCACCCTACTTTATGCCTCTCCAGTATATACCAACCTAAGGCAATGTGATCTAAACAAGCTATAGACCTGCTACAACAAAATCGCAAAATTCGCCACAGGGGCATCCTACAGTAGTTATCACTGTCTCTCACTTGCTGAACTGGGCTGGCTTGAACTCCCTCACCTCCTTCAGTGGTATCAACTCTCACTCGCCCACAAACTAGTAAACCATCCACTAAATGTCCCATCCCTCCAGAATCTACTCCAACCCTATCGCACCACCAGACCACTAAGATCCAGCAACAAAAATCACTTGCAGATCACTAAAGCCAATAACTCTGCTGGTGAAGCACTATTCTCTTGCGCCATAGCCAAATTATGGAACTCACTCCCACCCACAATTACCTCCGTACCATCATGCACCAACTTCAAAACTTTATTAAAAGCGCACCTAAAAACATGCTGGCTATGCCCTTGCAACTCCCACTCTAATATCATCCACCCCCATCCAACTACTACCTTTCTTTCACCTCCACTAACTACCTTGATGATAGCAAGCTCAGATGCTCATAAGTCTAATACTTATTATACAGCAGGAACTTCTCATTGTTACATTTGTTAATGCCTGTTATGTACTTCACAGATAAAGATTCTAGTTGTCTACTGATGTACTATGTTCTTCATCTGTAAATATGTTGTAAGTAATTTCTATGTTAAATTGTTAATCGTTATGTAATCCAATGTAACTACTGTCTGTTTATTTTACTGTGGAGCTTTTCTCCCCAGGCCTCCGCTGAAAATGGACCCACGTCCAGTCGGACACTCCCGGTCAACAAATTTAAATAAAATAAATAAATAAATAACTATCTCTGCTGCATTTTTCCATTGTTTTTTATTTTTTGCTTTTTTTTGTTTGTTTCTATCCAGTATTAATTTGATATTAATAAGAAATTAATTTTGAGTGCTTTGTTTTATATTTATAACAAAATAAAAAAATAAGAAGTGTTAGTACCTGGAATTTGTTTCTGACCTGTTTTGTGAGTTGGTTGAGCAGTAGGGATGATCCACTCCTATATATTCCTCCGACTTCAACCATTCTGACACCATGTTGCTCTTCTTATGTACATTAAGAAGACGTTAAGGCTTGGGTTTTTGATTATTGTATACAAATACATCAGGATGAATGGCAGGAACATTAAACTTAAACAAAATATCTAACTAACTAACTGACTACATACCTGCATGCTCTCACTCTGGCTGCTCACTCAAAATTACACTCTTGTTTGCACATGCTAAGTACTTGCATGTGCCGAGTCACTGGAAAGCTTCTTAAAGGTATATCACACACACTGATGTACAATGAGGATAGACAGGTTTAAGAATGAGTATATCATAGGGTCAGCACAGGTTGGACTGTTTGGAGACAAAGCCAGACAGGTGAGATTACATTGGTAAGGACATGTGCAGAGGAGTGATGCTGGGTATATTGAGAGATGGTTGAGAGAAGGATGGTAAGGATGGAGCTGCCAGGTAACAAGAAAAGAGGAAGGCCTCAGATAAGGTTTATGGATGTGATGAGAGAGGACATGCAGGTGGTTGGTATGCCAGGGCAAGATGCAGAGGACAGGAAGGAATGGAAACAGAGGATCCACTGTGGTGACCCCTAATGGGAGCAGCCAAAAGAAGAAGAAGATTTAATCTTAGAGCTGTAGATGATATTCAGAGAATAATTGATGGTGAGATGGGGGAATCCAAAGACCTGTATGAGGCTCTTGCAGCATTGGGAAGATGATTACCAAAGAATATTTATTTATTTATTTATTGGCATTTTCTTAACCGAGTTAGTCTAGCTGAGCTAGGGGCCCATTTTCAGTGGAGACCCAAGCAGAAAAGCTTCAGAAATAATACAAGTAATTATGATATTTACAAAATAGTAAAGTAGGGTCACGGAAATATAGTACAAGTCAAAAATGTGTGCACAGCAGTACAATGCATAGGTAAAATAACAGTTAACAAGTACAATTTCCAAAATCTGAGAACAGTATATAGCACAGGCCAAATAATTAAAAGATTTAGAGAATATTACACTGAGTACAGTATGAATACAGTTTGACAGAGCAAGTAGAAGGAGGAAAGAGAGCTGATGGGGAAAAGCAGATCCGATGAGAAGAGAGGAGACTAGTTCAAGTGGGGGCTTGACAAGGGCATGACCAAGTCTTCAGGAGAAAAAGTTTAAGTTCTTTCTTAAACAGGTATTTATGCTGAATGCTTCTTATATTGAGAGGGAGTGAGTTTCAAGCATGGGCTGCAGAGTATTTGTAAAGGGTCTTATCATTGTTTTTGTTGGGTTTGTATAACTGAAGGAAGTGTTTACTGGCAGTACAGTGGTGACGAGGGGTGTTATAGAAAGAGACTAAATTGGAAATGGAGGGACAGGATGAGGGTTCATATAGGATACAGTGTGCAATATGTAGCTGGGGTATAAGTAGCTCTTTGGTGAATTCTGGCCATTGAATTGACTTAAGGGCAAGAAAGTGGTGAGATCTGTAAGGAAGGCTGGTGGAAAATCTGGCAATTTTGTTATAAATTTGCTCTAGTTTAGTGATAAGTGATGTTTGAACATGACTAAGGACAGGGGCAGCTTAAAGAAGGCAGGATAGGAGTAGGGCCTGAGCGAGGGAGTGTTTGAAGGGGGGTGACAGAAATTTTTGATTATGAAAGAGAAGTCCAAGTTTCTGGTGGGTCATTTTTTATACTTTGTTGAATGTGAACATAAAATTTTAATTCATCATCAATGATAATTCCAAGTAATGTAGTATGGGGTTCAGGTTTAATAATGCTGATTTGTCTAAGCATAGGCTAAACTCTTGCTTAGGCTTATGAGGGCCTCAAGGCCAATAGCCTAGTAACTTCCTATGATCCTATGGATCCTATAGTGTTGTTGGGAGAGACTATAGAGAAATAGGCTTTGTGCTGAGTGTTTTAAGGGAGGAAGAGAAAGAGTTTGTTTTATTTTTAGATTTAATATGAGTTGGTTATCAGACAGCCAGGTTTTGACAGAAGAAACGTTTTGTTGAGTGAGAGCTAGTGGATCAGGGATGTTGTGGACAGAGGTAATGAGGGTGGGGTTATCAGTGTACTGTAGAAGTGTAGAGATGTCAGTAGCAGAGTGAAGTTTATTAGTGAATATATTAAACAGGAGGGGTCTCAAAATTTATCCTTGGGGAACTCCAATATTAAAAGGGAGGAATGGAGAGAGGACAGTTTGCCAGTGGACAATTTGCTGCCTGCCAGAGAGATAGTTAGAGAACCAGTTGATGGAGGAGGTAGTGCGATGTAGGGCTGAGAGTTTAGTTAGACATTTAGAATGATGACAGTATCAAAGGCCTTTGAAAGATTGAGGAAAAGACTGGAGATGAGGAGGTTATTGTCACGGGTTTCAGCTATTATTTGGGTAAATGACAGTAATGCAGTAGAAGTGCTATGGTGGGGCATAAAGCCATGTTGGGTAGAAGTGAGGAGATTTATCGAGAAGGTGTTTGAGTACCTGAACATGGATGCACTTCTCCAAGATAGCAATAGGTCTAAAGTTAGAGGGATCTGAAGAGTTGCTCCCTTTGTGAAGAGGGATAGTATAGAAAGATTTCCAAATGTCAGGGACCAGGGCTTCTGAGATGGAATGGTTAATAAGAATAGGGACAGGGTAGGCAATGGATTGTGCAGCATAGTCTATATTTCTGTTAAAATTGAAAAACAGCTGCTCTCTCTTTTGTCTTATTTCTTCATTACAAGAGAGGCTCATTTTGTTAAAGGCGGTATGTCCTGGTCTCTCTCTTTTGTCTTGTTTCCTCTTATAAGAGAGGCTCGTTTTGTTAAAGGTAGTATGTCCAGGCTTTAGTATGATCAGCAATTCAGGAAGCTCAAAACCAGAGGTAGTCAAGTGAGATGGGAAAACAGGCATTCTGATACCTCTTTAGCATTATAACTGACAAAGCCAGTGTTACCCCTGGTCAACTCGAACCCCCAGGTACATCCAAAAGCAAGTTATGTTGGGTGTTTAATGCAGCAACTACCTGTGGATTTCCTACAGATTACTTCAAGTATGTAATACTTGTGATGGTAAGAATTCTGCACTAAAACTCTTGTTCAGAGATATTAAAAGAGTCTCAACATTTCACTAACAGCATGGGAAAACACAGACCTGCAGAAACACAAACAGACAGGCAGAAACTCTTTTTGAGATTTTAACAGCATTCTCACGTTTCACACACTGAAGTGAGCCATCTTGGAACCATTCTGCTATAGAAGCTCTGCTTAAAAAATATCCAAACCAAGCAACACCGGAGGAGCTGATAAAAGGGTTTAGGTTCAGGTTTTCTATTAAATCCAATGCTAGTTACCAGTCAAGGTTGTATAAGAATCGGTATCAAGGAGCAAATACTGCATTCTTTGTTGTTAAAAGAATGTAAGAAAGGAAGACATTTTAGCCCACTTAAAGATTTTGCCATTTAAATCATTTGACATTTCACCCCCTGGACTTGTACCAAAGAAAAAAAAGAGAATATTGCCTAATACATCATTTATCACACCTTGCAGGTTGCTTGATCGGAGATCATTAACTGAAATTGATAAGTATGAGGCCAGAGTTCACTACTGTACTCTTGATGATGATATCCAAGCCATTACAAAATTCAAATATCTTTGGATATCCAAAGTGGCCATCAAATTGTGTTTTCTTTTGCCTTTTGCCTGTGTGTCTCCAGCACTAGCTTTTGCTAAGGATGGAATTTAAGAGCAATTATTTTTTTCAATACCGCTACACCCATGGGATGTTTTGTGGCTAGTCCCACATTTGAGCGTTTTAGCTCTGCATTGTTTTGGTGCTGGAAACAACATTCTATTGATCAGTCGGGTGTACATTATAGGTTCATAGGTGTTATTATTGGCATTATTTGGATGATTTTTAATCATACAATAAGATGAAGTGTGTGCCACAGAGGGGCTTCAGTCATTCATCAATTTATGGGACATGCTTTGTGTCACCCTACTCAGGATAAGATTGAAATGATATCTAAGTCTTCAGTATTCTTGGGGACTGAACTTGATGCAGTCAGTGTTTTCCTTTCATTTGTCTTTAAATAAGGTGGAAAAAATATCAGCTTCTTAATGTTTTAATTTTTACTTGTAATAATTTATGTGTGATAAAAAATTTTAAGGTATATTAAAAATAAGTAGTGAAAGTAAGTGATGAAGTTTTTTTACTAACAGAAAAGGTAGAGAGATCTGGCTGCTAGCAAACTGGTGGGCAGCTGCTGTCAGCCTTAGCTCCCCCCTTTCACACTTTCCCCCTTTACTTGCTTTCCTGGGCTGGTAGAAAAGCAAATACTACAGCATTGGTTAATGGCAGTGCACCTTGTAGTTGTGATGATAAAATGAAAATATTTATTTTGCCTGTGTTGGTAAAGTTTATGTATTTACAGTACAAATGTTGGAAGTTACATGGCATTGAGTTATTAGTAAATTACATGGTCCTACCCACAAAGATTTGTCAGTGTGTTTTACAAGGAACAGGGAATTGGGACAAATTAACTTACTCAGGGTACGCACTCAAGCCATTGGGTCAAATAATGTTGTGATATGTGTTTAAAAACTGAGAATACAATATGATGTTTCAAGTTGCGCCAGTTCAACAACCTAATATTGTAGGAGGAAGGTCTATGTGTGAATTGACAGACATGACTCAGAAAATTCTTAGTGTGCAAGTAGCTGAACAATATACTAAAGGACAAATTATACTCAGCTGAGACATATTAATTCATACAATCACAGACCCTATGATTTGCATGCTCACAGGGTTACTGATTCATACACTCACATTCATGCATTAAGTAAAAATAAGCTACAATAGCAGAATAAAGTGTGCGGCAGTACAGGACCGCAAAACACAATCAAGACTGTTTGGATTCTGTAGGGTAACGCAATGTGATGCTTACAGATGAAAATGTAAACTGAGGATAATTTAGATTTGCAGTTTCTAAAAACACTTTTTGTCTTGATTGTCAGATTGTGAAATGAAAGTAAGAAGTTTCATGAGTCATGAGGTCTGATGTTCAAGTCTAACCAAATGAATCTTCCTACTTGACTAAGAAAGCTCATGTTAGAGGAAAAAAGTGTGAAATATAAGTGAGAACTGTCAGGTGCAGAGTAAAAGCACATGATATCTTGTATTTGCCAGGCATGTCAAAAGATAATAAATTGTGATAAAAAAAGTAACATTTGTAATCTGTATCACAAATGTAATCCCAAATATGTCATGGCTTCTCATGAAGTTCTAGCTTGCCATTCAGTAATGTTGATTTTGATATGTTCCAGTTTAGAATCAGCCAGTATGTCATTTATACTGACTTCTAATACAAGTACCTTAAGGTGACTAAACTCAAAGATATAGCATCATGGACTGTGATCACTTTGCTGAAGTCAGCTTTCTCATGAAGTAGAATTCAGATATATTTATCACAAATAGCAGTCCACAATATGTGACCTGAGAGTTTGTTTTGCAACAAAAGGAGTTCAGACAAATCACCAAGATGCCAAGACATCCTTAAACAACTGCAAAAAGACTGGCCATCTGGCAGTATGAGCATTTATTTATTTATGTATGTATTTGCTTATTTATTTGTTGACATTTGATTATTGGCAAAGTCTGACTGGGTAGGTATTCATTTTCAGTGAGGGTCCAGGGAGAAAAGCTCCAAAGTATTACAAAAACATTTTAGGAACAATAATTTTACAGTCTTTAGAAATAATACAAAAACATCTACATTTTAAATAATTACACCAAATTAGACATAATGTGACAACATTGGTTAAAATAGATACAACTTATATAACAATAATTTAATATTTAGAGAAATTCTAGCCATATTAGAGAAATTAAAGGTATGTTAGTATAATACAAACAGGAACTGCAATATGAAGTGAGAGAAAAAAACAAGTTTATGGCATAATTAAATAGAGAGCAAGGGGATAGAAAATGATTAAAGTTAGGAAGTGAGTGAAGAAGGGAGAGTATGGAGGCATAAGATATGAAGAGGTACTTGTTTATATTTAGGAATCTAATTTATCATGGGATCGAGCAAGAACAGAGCCAGATTTTGAGAAGTCATTTAGAATGGTTTTAAAGGACAGGAGGGAGGCTATTGACCTGATAGTTATAGGTAAGGAGTTCCAGGCCTTAGTAACATGGTATGAGTACAGACCATGCCCATCAGATTTGATAGGTTTTCAGATAGAGAGAGAGAGAGAGAGATGTTTTTGGTCATTGAATCATAATGACCACGTGGGAACATACTTTTGCAGAATAGTATTTAGCTCTGGGCAAGCAGATGGATGCTGGATAATTTTATAGCTAGTAGCTGGTAAGAATTTGTACTGATATTCACAAACATTAATATACAGGCATTGTCATGAACATAGCCTGTAGGTGATTATTACTGATGTCACATCCCAATGATGAATGAAAGAAAATGAATTGATTTTCATGCTGATATTCTCAGACAGCTGGTCAAGCAGAAACAGTGATTCAAACAGTAACAACTACTAGGAAATTATTGATTTATTGACAGTTGCTTACTGAGAAAGTCCAACAGGCACAGGTGTCCTTTTCCAGTGGTGGTCCAGGGGAAAACCTCAAGGGTATAATATTTTATGCACTCAATATAATGCAGTATCAGTGAACACACAGCATTGTATTCAGTAAAATAACATTTGTATTGATATTCATAACATTACTATACAGTCATTGTATTGAGAATTTACAAATAGAAGAGTGGTGTATAAAATAGGTAGGAGTAACTTAAGAAATACAATAGAGTGAGATATTAGAGGCTATAAGCAATTCAAAGCACGATTGTTATTGTTTACTTTTTGAGAAGAAAATACATCCCTCCAACCAGTAGAGCTTTTGCCTTCTCAAACGTTGAGAGGGAAGATAATGGGAACAAAGCTGGCATATCACCGACTTTACTTCAGACAGAACTGGGTCTTAATGTACAAGTAGCATTTAAAGCTGTGCGGTTGTCACCAATGTCAAAACCCAGTAAAATAGTCCATGTCTATAATTTGAATGACAACCACACAGAGCTGGTGGAGTGCCCAATTTACCAGTGTTTTATGTTGTCATAACAAACGGAGGTCATTCTTTAACTCATTTCCATTCCTAGTGTGTAGGACAAAGTGTAAACTTATGTTCACTGCATTCTTCACCAATCAGCAATCCTGCATTATTCTCACCACAAAATATTGAAATGTTGGAGAAACTACCAGCCAGAGGCAGACCTGAAAAAATCTGTTAGCTGCCCAGAATACAAATCAAATATGACTGTTCACACAGACGGCGCTCCAGCTGATGTTCCATTTATTAGCATAACTGTTGTGAGGAGTATCTCTGTCTCCATCTGGCATGGCTGCGTTTAAGCAAGTTATGGTGTTGATGTCTATTATTAAGGCTTCCACAGGAGTCCTTGAAGATATATGAACTTAGCAACTCAGTAGAAGTCCTGAATTTATTCCTGTTGGTAACCCTCCTTTCATTTAAGTGGAATCAGTTGTGTGTTTCCAAAGTTTAAGCAGACAGCATTATCAGAAGCAGTTTGGTGCTATGATACATGTGTGTGTGTGTGTGTGTGTGTATGTGTGTGTATGAGAGAGAGGCTGCATGCTGTGTGTGTATGTGTGTGTGTGTGTGTGTGTGTGTGTGTGTGTGTGCATGCTGTGTGTGTGTGTGTGTGTGTGTGTGTGTGTGTGTGTGTGTGTGTGTGTGTGTGTGTGTGTGTGTGTGTGCGTGTGTGCGTGTGTGTGCATGTGTGTGTGTGAGTGCGACAGATTGTATGCTTTGTGTGTGTGTGTGTCTGTGTGTATGTGTGTACACATTTTATTAATTTATTGGCTAATGGGATAAGAGTACTGATTTGTGCAGTCTGTGTTCAGATACAGACACAATCCACATATGTTAAGCAAAGCATGTATGAAACAGAAACCTTACTGGTAGCAATCACAAAACAAAACCTTATAGTATAGTAGTTTAAACAACTTCATAACATAATAAGAAAGTCAGAGCCACTAGCTGTTCTAACACTATGAGTAAATAGACTAACTGTGCAAGGAAAAATAATCTGCTGCTCTCATGCTGCTATGTAAGTGTGCATACCTGTGTACATACATGCGTTTGTATGTGTATGTGCTCACACTATGTGCATTTTTACATGTTTAGATATTCCTTGATATGGTAAACAGATGAGTATTGGTTCTTGCAGACCGTTTTCAGGCAAAACCCACAGATTCAAAGAAAACCGCATATAAAATAGAGACCAATGCCTGTCTGCTTGGGATGACATGCTTGACAAGCCACGCTGGTTCGCAAGGGATGGCTTGCACCTGTCACCCCTGGGCTTCTGGATATTGGCCAAGGCTCTTGCCACCCCCATAGTGCCTTTTTTAGGCAAGGCTCAAAAGACAAACCCACCTCCCTAGAAAACACAAGTGGAAAAAACTAAGGGTAATGCTGCTCAATGCCAGAAGTCTAAACCTCAAGATGCACGCTCTCGAAGCCCTCCTCAGTATGGAGAACATTAATATCTGTGCAGTGACTGAAACCTGGTTCAGGGCTCCTGAGAGCACCCCAGCACTACCAGGTTATACCTCATATCATGCTTTTCAGCCTCAAAACTTGGACTGAACCACAAAAGGAGGGGGAGTATCCATATTCATCAAAGATACCCACACCTCCAGGTTAGTGGCAAAGCACAAAGCATCAGAGACCATCCAGGTGCAACTAACCATAGGCAAAACTGCCCTACAGTTTGTAGCATGCTACAGACCACCCTATCAAACTCAGGAACCCCACTCAGCCTTCCTGAAGACACTGGAGAGTATGAATGTCTCTCCAAATGCCATCATATTGGGGGACTTCAACTACCCAAACATAGACTGGGAGCATTACTCAAGCCCCAACACCCTAGCCCAAAGGTTCCTAGAATTTATAAACTCAAATGCGATGGAACAACTAGTCACCACTCCCACAAGAGGAGATAATATACTAGACCTGATCATCACAAACATGGGGACACAATGCTCCACACCGGAAGTATACCCCTCATTGGTGAGATCAGACCATAAATTAATCTCACTGGAAATCCACATCCCACCCCCACCCCCAGCACAAAAGACCACAGTGAAGAATTTCTCAAAAGCTGACTTCACACTTCTTAAGACTGAAGTGGTATCCTTCAAGGCCCCTGGGCCAGTAAAAACCACAGCCCAAACTTCTGAATCCTTTATAAACACTTTCTACGGACACCTTCAAGAATGCATGGATTATGCAATCCCAAATAAAACCAAGACCCATTCCCCCAAAGGCAGGCATCCTGTCTGGTGGACCCCAGCCATAAACAAGTTTTACAACAGGAGGAGGAAGCTACTACATGACAGAGCAAAATCCCCAAAAGGGAAGGCATCTCTGATCAGTACTAGCAAAAAACTATGATCACTCATAAAATCATCCAAGGCCAACTTCGAGAGAAAAATCACAAAAGGCACTAAAGACAATCACAAGGCATTCTTTAGTTATGTTAGAAACCTGGGTGGAAACTTCCAGATATGCTCAGAGTTAGTCCAAAATGACAAAAAATACACTGAACCCACAGACATTGCCAACATACTGGCAGACAGGTTCAGTGCAAATTTCTCTCCCCCCTCCCTCCCAAAAGGAGAAATATCTATCCCAGCAGAGTGTAGCCTCCCTGACATCTCAGATGCCCAGGTGAGAGCCACCCTCTCCAAAGCTAAAAACACATCAGTGGGACCAGACGGTATCCCGGGTTGAGTGCTACATGAACTCCAAGAGGAACTGAACCCGCACATAAGGCTGCTGTTTAATCTTAGCCTTACTACAGGATATGTACCCAAAGAATGGCGTACAGCAACAGTGGTCCCACTCCACAAAGGAGGTGCTTCTATGGACCCTGGAAATTACTGCCCCATAAGCTTGATGAGCCTGGTCTGCAAAGCTATGGAGAGGATCATTATGGAACTCATAAACAAAGACATTGGGGACCTACAGACACTAGATCCTACCCAATTCGACTTTGTCAAGGGCAGATCCTGCCTTTTGAACCTGGTCGACTTTTTTGAAACACTCACTAAGGCCATTGATGAGGGTAAGGCAGTTCACACAGCCTACCTTGATCTTGCAAAGCCTTCGACACAATACCCCACTCGAGCATCATAGACAAGCTCACCAGCTTAAACGTAAACCCATATGTCATAAGATGGGTTGCAAACTGGCTCAAGGACAGAACCCACAAGGTCAGAATTGCTGGAGCTATGTCAGACTCTAAGCCAGTCACAAGCGGTGTCTCACAGGGCTCGGTCCTGGGACCCCTCTTGTTCGGCATTTATTTTTCCGAGGTGCAAGCAAACATAGGAGGATTATGGCTAACAAAGTTTGCAGATGACTGCAAACTGGGCGCCATAATTGATACTCCAGCGGACACAAGCATCCTTCAGAAAGGCCTCATAGAAATGGATAACTGGTGCCAGAGCCATGGCCTTAAACTGAACGCCAAAAAATGTATAGTCATACCCTTTGGGAAAAACAAAGTACCCACAAATTACCACATAGGTGGTAATCCATTAAGTATAGAAGAAGTAATCAGGGACCTAGGGACCCAAGTTGACAGTAACCTCTCATTTGACACTCATGTTGCCAAGGTGGTTAGGAAGACCTTCTATATTACCCACCTTATCATGAAAGGTTTCACATCTAGATCAAGAGAGGTCATTGTCCCCCTGTACTCTTCCCTTATCAGGCCCATAATTGAGTACAATGCCCCATTTGGGATGTACCTTACCCGACACTTGCAGCAGTTAGAAAGACCCCAAAAGTACCTCACCAAGAGGATCAAGGGTCTCAAACATATGTCATATGCTGCCCGGCTGAAGAAACTCCAGCTCTATTCAGTCGCATACCGCCTACTCAGAGGCGATCTATGTCTGACGTACAAGGCCATGTCCAATCCGGAATTAATGGACATGCTCCACCTCAGAAAATCCAAATCCACCAGAGCCATGAGAACGAGAAATTGGAACCTCAACACAGAAATAAATAGGGCGTGCTGGAGGGACAGATTCATAACCCAGAGTCTCCCTACACTCTGGAACAGAATCCCAGTCCATGTTAGGCAGAGCCCCTCACTGACTCTCTTCAACAGAAATCTTGACGAGTGGATGGGAGATCATAGGTTTACCCCGTGGGTCACTTCTGTGTCACTACTAGACAGAGGCACAGTCAACTAAACCCTAAATGGGCATAGTATTCTCATTTCAAGGGGTGGCGAAAGCCACACACACTCTGGCTAGGCTTATAAATGCCCTAGGGCAGATAGCCTAGTATGAACCTATGAACCTATGAACCTCCGCAATGATAATCATTAAGTAAAACACTGAAGGGAATATATTTGGAGCAATCTGCTAAATGAATAAGGAACTGAAAAGATTCTAGTTTCTCAAACACTGCAGGTCAGTAGATGATTGCTTTATTCTTCCTGTGTCTAAATTACAAGAGAATGCAGTTTTCTTGGTTTATGAACAGATCTTTGACCAGCTTATCGCCAAAGACAGCAGTGGTTGGCAGCAATGGAAAGGTCTAGTAATTTTAAAACATGTATCTAATGTATTTTAATGTCTTTTTCCCAGCCTTCCAGTCTTAAAGTGCAAGATTTGCAATTTTCCTTATTAACCTAAACTATATTTTCTGAAAAGAGTTGATAAGATCCTAAAAATGTTGTAAAGTTCTGGCATTGTGTATATATGCTACTAGGAAAAGTTCTTAGAGTTTATCAACCCAGTTTTCAACAAGATGAATGTGTTTTAAAATTACATGTCTTATAACTTGTCATTTTCCTGAATTTTTACACTTACAATTAACTTTATATTATCACTGACAATTTACTTCTGATACAGTATGAATTTTCCTATATATCAGGGTTTTTTAAAAGCCACTTAAATGGGTTTTGTGGATCCAACAGTTGGATTCATTACTTCGGATCTGTCAAGAAGAGAAGTTGCCTGAAAATATGAATTGTATTAATGCAGTAGTGCAGACTGCCTTGGGACCAGTAGCTTCACCAGTGATTTTGCTTTTTTTAAACGGTTCCAAGTCAATAAAGGTTACGCTTTTCTCAGTAAGTGGTGGTGTGACTAGAGATGGTGTAGACCTTATAATTCTGCACTGTGGTCTTTAATCTAAATGACTGCACTCACCACCAAATATCGGATACATCTGGTGCTATCTGTGTCTTCCTGGCATGTGGTATTTGGGAGAACCCTGTGAATCTGGATATATTATAAATCTATCTTAAAGCTCTGCTTTATGTTATGCTCTCTTTTGGCTGGCTACATTTGCAGCTGACTGTGTGAGCTTATTCACTTTCTCTGGGATTGTGGGATTGATGGCTAATTACTGCATAGAATGTTTTGGAGTGATAAGTGAATCTTGTCTGTGCTGTAGTAGCACCTTAAAGCTGTCACACATCACATTTTTTTTTTATTTTTGGTCATGAGCAATCATATATATGTTCACACAGTTGTTTGAAGAGTTTCTGCACTGTCCATTTTTGAGTACAACTACATTTCACCTCATCTCAGTAATTTTTAACACTTTTAATGTCTTGTGGGACTTTTTTGGAAAGAGTCAACGTATTCTTCTTCAACAAACTTATCAGCCGTTTAGAAAAATTTGAGTTTAGTGCACCAGCATTACCTTTATTAACAATGTTTTTTATAATTTTTCTGATCTGACATCCCTCCCAGTGATCACTGATAAATTGACCAGGTTCTTACTGCCCTGGTTATCACTTATCATTATTTGAAAGGTTAAATTCTTAGTCTCAGGTGGATCAGTTTGTGCAAGATTAATGTGTATTTTACTGAGGAATTTCTCCTTTACCCATTGTTACATGAGCATGGAATTTCAGAGGTGGGGGAAACATTATCACTGTACAAAAATATTTATTTATAGCATTGCTTGTGGGTTACAGGGGAGGAGTTCTCACTCAGCAATGACTGGGCAAGGTTTCTGCAAATGAGTGTGCAATGATCATTCCCAGGGGAGTCACATTTGTTTTTTTGTCTTCTAATTATTTTATGTTTATGTTTTGATTGCATTGGTTTGAGCTACTCTTAAACTAGCAAACAAACATCTTTTCCAGGACTAAGACTTAAGCAGCCAATTTAAGATTGGATAGTTTTATACAGCATTAAAGGTAATTACTGTATTGTGTCTATGGTTGTTCTTAAGGATTGTTTTTTGAGAACAACATTGAGGTATGTTGCTTTTGTACTATGTTTTACTTGCAAGAACTGTACTTATATTAGTATTTGTACTCTATATGCTTGCAGGTTCATAGATAAGTACTAGACTAGCTGACTTTGTGGTTCATTTTAAGCCTAGCCAATTTCCATCAGTGAGAATCAAACCCTGTACCTCTTGTTTGTGAGATGAACACTTTGACCATTATGCCAACTGCCAACCCCAGCTGTTTTTTAGCTTTATTACAAAGTCTGTTGGTCTATTTTGATTCCGATCATAACAGACATTTCATTTAACCCAATGTTTTGTTTTAGTAAGTGGAAGATTTGTTTGTCATTTTTCTATTATGATAGCTTCTTAACTTCTTCATAAGTAGTTACTATACATGCAGTCCAAGAGAAAAGATCATATTCCACATTGCCACAAAGTACTGTCTGGTTATGTGAGTTGCTCAAGGTTATATAGTAGGCAAATGAAAATTGAGAGAATCAACCCCAGTGCCACATGAAATAGCTTATTAAGAGTTCATTACCTTAACCTCTGCAATAAGTGCCACACAACCATATCCTATCCTTTATGAGACTCTAACCCACAACCTTCATCACCTGTAGCCTCCAAGGCACTGAATTTATATGCTGAACCACATCAGCTACTTCTCTTAGCTAGTTCCACTAGTTCCCAGTATAATTTGACTTTTGCTGTTTTTAAAATACTTATGCTTTTGGTATTGTAATATATATATATATATATATATATATATATATATATATATATATATATTGGACAACTTTTCACAATATATAGATTAAACGTATTATTATTATTGCAGATGCTTTGTCACTATTTCTTCTTGATTTTGCTGACAAATCAATATGCAGCAAAATGAACATAGCTTCTGACCTTTTGTTGCAAGTTAACCTGTTGATCGTGGTGGGGATGTGGTCTTGGTGACATCTATGATTGTCACATGGCTCTCGTTACTGTACCAGATGCCTTTGTATTCCACTGCACTAGGCAGGATAATATTGATGGTGGGGCTGTCATTAATTTTCAAGCTTGATTTGCGATGGCTCAGATTCCAAGTGGGATCACAAGTCTTTGAACATTTCTTTGGGGGGCAAGAAAACAAATGCACAAATCAATTTGTCTACTATCCATCAGTTATAATGGGCATATTTCTGCAAGAAACTGCATACTGCATCCTTGACCATTCATCAGAATGCCTGTCTGACTTGGGGTAGTTTTAACTTTTGGGTCTCTGATTAAACTCATGAGCATATTATGGAGTCTACCGTGACCCCACAAAACACATTTCGATGAATGGCATTTTCGATATTGTAGCCATTCGCTATTTTCACAATTCGACAACGTGATATAGACCCTAAAGAGATATAGGTTTGTTCAGGTGGTGTAATGCTGCAGTGAATAGGATTTCTATCTCATGGCAAGAGGTTCTCTGGTTCAGTTCTTAGCTAGGATGCCTTCTGTGTGGGGAGTGCATGTATTCCCTGGCTTTGCATGAGTTTTTCCCAGCAACTCAGATTTCCTCCTGTATCCCAGCAATATGCAGTAGTTAGAGTGGTGGATCTGCATTGCCCAGTATGGCGTATGCAGTACATATGTGATACAGAAGAAAAGCCCGGCAGACTCTTTTCATTCTCTGCATGCATAGTAAACTCTGTGAATGCTAATGGCTGTTCATGCAATCACTATAGGAACTGGATGTGAGTCAAGATCACTGGGTGGATGAGTTTTTCATGCTGTTTCTTCTGATACCCACAATATATGGAATTTCTCGGTCTTGGTATGCTAAAGCTGTCTCAACACATCTAGCCTGGTAGTGGAATCACTGCTATGGTCTGACTGCTATATGATTTATTTCCGTCTGGGGCACCTACTGATTCAGTCATCTAAATTCATTCTGACCCACTTGCACAGGGAGATTTTTAGTTCTCCAATTTTTAGTTCACCTGTAACTATACCCCTCCCTTATCCTCTCCTTTTCAGAGGGAGTTCAACTGCTGGACCAATCAGGTAAAGGCTAATCTAATGATATCCTTCACTGAACCAAAATGAGAGTAGATCTTGGCAGTAAACACCTCTGACCAAGTTTGGGATCATGTATGGGGACATTAAAGGTCCAAGACTAGAAAGACAAACACATCAACATGAATAAAATGTTTTCCATTACATATGTAAAACTGATCTTAGGTCATTGTAATGACTGGGCACTATTAACCTGATTGCACATAGCAATTTTGTTAAGAAATGCATTAACTAGTAAGTTGGTTTCCACTCATACTTTTGGGCAAATTAGCTAATGTGGTGTGGGAACAATCATCCACACAAAGGATCTTGCTTGTGATCTGAAATCATGCCCTTAAACCAGAGTGTACTTGTCAGACCAGCTAAACTGGAGAGTGCCCAATCTCCATGACTTTAAAATGGACCAAAGAATCTTCCTCAGTCTAACAGGGTCCTGCCACATCCCTCAGACCTCTTTGCCTCATCATCAAAATCCTAGCTCTCTCAATTCTTCTCAAGGTTTTCATGCAGAATGGCCTTTGTATTGGATTACTCCATACTATGAAGTGTGTGTGGGGGTGCTTATACCACTATTACATCCCTGATACCCAAAGTAATGGGAATGGGAGTCCAGGACAGGGCCACCATAATTCTACTGGTCCTTCTTTCTCAAGGAATCAAAAATGTCCTCAGGACCCCTCCCTTGTCTTGAAATTTTCCTTTGGCAGCATTAGAGAACAGTGGTGCATGCTAACCTAAAGCAGCCCTATCTCGTGCAGCCTGCGACACAAAACAACTGATTCTGTAATGAGAATACTTCCCACTATATGTCCAGGGGATCCCAATGAAGGTCAGGAAACCTACTTCTGGGAAAATCTGCCTAGCCATGTGGATAAGTTTCTCAGCCTTGTTGCAACATCTGGGTTATCTGACCTAGAACAGACACAGTGCACCAAGTTGTCTTGTTTATCACCACTTTATTTGAGAACAGGCTTCCCATATGCCACGATTACATCACTTCCTACAATAGTATAGTCATCAGGAATGCAGAGTTGGGTATCCTGTAAGAATGTAGTCATCTTTACAGTAGTCTAACCTATGCTCCCAAACTGAGAATACTCATCAGGGTTTTCAAAGTCTAAAGGCAGCAAGGTGGCATTTATAAGCTGACATAATTTGTGAAATGGTCAGCATGGGATATACAAAGCTGGAGTCGTTAAGAAGTGTTTGCAAAAGGTTATACAAAATGTGAGATATTTTCCATGCTTGCATTAATATTGTAAAAACTGAGTGTGATACTGTCATATTGGCGGTGTCACACACAAGCGATGGGTGTTACTAAAAAATGACATTAAACATGGTAGGTAATATGACAATTTTTTGAGGTATGAATGCCTTTGTGATAAACAGTTATTACTATCAGTATTACCCTTGATACTTGCAATCAAACTTTTAGACTAATATTGTTTAGAAATATTGTGAAAATCTTATATGAGCTTCTGAAATATCACTGAGCAACAGTGTGCTATCCTGTCTTGTCATACGTCTTTGTAATGCTCTGAGACAAGCAAATAGTTCTTCTGCAGATATCTTGGATTTATCTTGTACACTTGGAGGGATACGACTCTTTGATTGACCATACTTTTGGCAAATAAAGTACCATTTTCAATAAAAAATCTGCATCCACAGACAGACCTTTGATGCTAAAGTGTGCAGCTGTCTTTCTACCAGAGAGTGTTCATATTTTACATTTTTTACAAGTCACATCATTTATCAGATACTGCACAGTGTATGAAGTGTGTTTTTAGTAGAGGATGTTGGAGAAGAGTTCTCTGGAAACAACTGGCTTTCTGGCTTAGAAGACCTTAGGAAACAAGGAAATGAACTAGCCTCGTATTGTTCAGTATTGAATGAGTTATATCTTTCTTCATTTCTACTTACTGACTTTCGGACCTGCCTTTAACTACTGTGCCCTCAGCAGAACAACTTTTTAAGAGAATCTTATGTTTTAGATCACCCAGGAAAGCAAAGCGTCTACCTCAGGACTTGAACTGTGTTCTGAAAACAAGTGAATCTGGTTCTCTTTGAACCAGCGAGCTCAGCAGCAATAAAATTTCTGTGTTGGAAAACTTTTGTTTTTGGTAACCATTAACCCAGTCAAGAAAATATTAGAGTTATAGGCCCTCATTGGTCTTCCACAAGGACAGGATCACCATAAGGACTACCCTCTCCACATGGACAGGTTGACCATTAGGACTATCCCCTCCACATGGACAGGTTGACCATTAGGACTACCCCCTCCACATGGATAGGTTGACCATTAGGACTACCCTCTCCACAAGGACAGGTTGACCATTAGGACTACCCCATCCACATGGACAGGTTGACCATTAGGACTACCCCCGCCACATTGGCAGGTTGGATGTTACCACCACTCCACCATTTAAGCCTAAATTAGTTTAGGAAAAGGTTTATGAAATCACTCTCAACCAGTCCAATGGAAGTAGGGCCTAGTGGTCAGACACCTGCCTGGTGGTGTAATAGTGCAGCAATGGTCTGAGCTGAACATCTACGATTAATTGCAAGTATAATCTAGAGAAGAAAAGTAATACTGAAGTTGTTCTTAATGCATGCCTACAAAAGTGCGCACAATATAAATAATATGCAGCATTATTTTTTGTACAAATGGTGACCTAATCTCAGTATGGCTCCTTCTGATTTTAAAAATAAGTTATGCAACAAAACTAAAGTGGGGTGAGACTGGAAACCATGGCATACTGGTAGGCAAAATAAGATGGCAGAGAAAAATATCATCAAACTCACTTAGAAAGCAACGTGCTATAGCCATTAAATGGGTGTCTCAAAAACCATGTGAGATTCATGAAACAACATGGCATGGACCAAATCTAATGGTAGTACTGACAGAGTGATTCATAAATGTGGATCAGTAATGCATAGCAGGAACTGGTGTATTTTTTATTGATCTGCACTATGCCAGCAAGTATGCTGGTATGAAATTTCCTCAATCTTATAAATTGAAACCACAAGACTTATACAATTCATTTTGGGTAAATGCCACAGTTTTAAAGGGTACAGATTGCTTCTGTGGCCCCAACATTTCAGGAGCTCTTCTCTGAAAATTTGTTATCTTATGAAAGCATTTTTGTGGAAATTGGTGCGAGTTCCACCTCATGTCTGGACACTTCTTCACTGCCTGAGTGCCTGCCCCTGCTCATGCAGCTAAAGATATCCTGACATGTTTTGCACACCTGTAGGTTATGTGACATGTAAGAAACATGAAAACACCGGCATCAGCATCAAGAAACCAAAACTGGAAATACAAAGTTTATTGCAGTTCTGGTTTATGGAGCTGCTGCTGATGGTGATTTCATGTTTTCTGAATTGGTGTTTCACTTAGTGCACCTGAATCAAGATGTACTTGTCACTTGCACAGCAGAATGCATTGTGTGTTACATGCATATTACCATGATGTCATACATGTGTCATATATGCACTGATATCACATGTATGACATCATGGTGACTCAGTGTCACCTAGAGTACATCCTTATGAGCTGCATTGGAAGAAAATTGAAAAGTTGCGCTGTTATATTGCATATAGTATCCCAGAGTGTGGAAGTGAGTGGGGGAGAGGCTAGACACCAAATACCACCTTTCAGAACATAGCTGGTGCATTTATTGCATATGCAAGTTGTGCTATGCAGTGATGTCCATGTCAGATCTAGAGAACATAGTACAGTCTGTGTTATACAATAAGCAGGTTTCATCAGTCCCATACAATGTTTGAAACAGGAAGCAATAGATCATAGGATCATAGGCTGTTACTAGGCTATTGACCCGGAGGTCATTTTAAGCCTAGACCGTTTCATCCCAATGTAATACTCTAGATACTCTAGTCAAGACCCAGGACTGTATTTATTAATTACTACCCATGTTCAGGAGGGTTGTGGGCTCTATCCCTGGTAAGAATTGTACAAAAATTTCTTTTTAGTGAATCTGAATTCATGTGTCTGTGACGTGTCCCTTTGTTTGCAAATGACAACTTTAAAATTATACTTCATATTCTAATTTTTATGTATTTACTAACTAGGTAACTGAAATGGTCATGACAGACCCTTTTTGTGTGACCTGGACCAAAAGGGCAATGGTAAACACAATGCATATGGATGGTTTCAACAGCTGATTGACCTGCATGATTTTCAGTTGTGGGAGGTAACTGATGTGTACAATGAAAACCCACACAAACAGAGGGAGAATATGCAAACTCCACAGAGAAAGTGAAAGGAAGTAAGGACTGTACCGCAAACCATGAAGATAGAAGTCAATAATTTTAACCTCTGAGCCATCATGTTACCTGCTGTGGGCATTGTAAAATCACCAACAGCGTATTTTAGTATACAATGGCACTTGCAAATGTCTCTAATGTTGGTGAACTCGATAGGCCTTACAGAGAAAAATGATCCCTGTCAAAACAGAAAAATGTATTAAAAAATAACTGAGTGGAAATCTGTTACTATGAATATGAATAGATCCACAAAGCAGTTTCAAAGTTTTTGCAGAGCTGTGCTAAATACATTATATAATTCTTTAAAACTTACTGTCTGCAGTCTACACATGTCAAGCTACACAGTTTATTCTTAGCACAGGATACTTGAATGAAATAAAAAAAATACTCTCTTTTTGCCTCTGTGGTTACAGCTAAAGGAACATTTATACTATTGAGTGTGTTATCAATCATTATAGCCAAGCACTCCTTCCTTGTATACATAGCAATCATGTTCACAGATGACAGAATGCTAAATTAGATTCTACCTCTGACTGTTGAACAGTTTCATGATAAAGTGACATGCACGCAAGGTCAGGTCTCCAGTCAGAAGGACAAAATTGCATCAGTCAAGATGACACCAACAGATACAATTTGTGTGGCCTATTTGATCTGTCTTATCCAGTGCAATGCATTTAGTTAAGAAGGTTAAATGAAGGTCAAAATCAGGAAACTGCCATATGTGTTATGAGCTGCTAACTAACTCAGCCTCCATGTGCTTAACTTTGTGACTTATAGCAAGTCACTTAACCACGCAGAGCTCCCAGGCTATGTCTAAAAAAAGTCCCAAGTGGAGCAGTGCTCCAACCCAGTTAGGAAATATAAATAAATAATAAATGTCAACTACTAATAGGAAAGTAATGTCACTGTCCTCTGAGATATTTGCAGCATCAGCAAATGACCCTATTGCCTTATTCCACATCATGGAGAGTTGGTGCAATTCAGCCAGCCTGTCCAGAAAGTTCGATGGCCTCTTTCATCTCAGAGTCAGAAGTAGTAGCATGGTGTTTGCAGATAAGTTTTCCTACGTTAGGACAGACCTTCTGCTGGGTCTATAAAGGACCAGTCCTGATTGGTCTGACTGACTGCAGCTGGCCAGAGTAAAAGTGCATTAACTTTGAAGTGGTAATGAAGCTGGCCTTCTTTGTTCATCTTGTCTACTGCTGTCTGGTCCCTGGATAATCAAGGCTTGTAATATCTTGCCTTGAAACTTTGAATCCTTATATTCGTGAGTTCAGCATTAAAGACTAGCATTTTGTATCTGGCTGAAATAGTGTATTAAATATTCCTATGCTATACAAAGTTGTGATTTGATTATCAGTATATTGTTTTTTTTTTGGAAAGGCTAATGAAAAAAATTGCATTCAGAGAGAAATATATGTATATTCCTATGGCCTCCTTGATCCATACTAACCCAGGTTTAGAAACAGAAGTGCCCCTGTGACAACCCTCATATTAGTAGTTAATGATTTAGAAATGAGAGAATACAATATGCTTTTCTGACATTATCCTCCTTGATCTCTTGTTTTCTGCATTTGCAGAAGCTTAAGGCTCTGTGCTGCTGATAGCCTGCTCCGTTACAGCCAGAGGTAGAGAGTTTGATTCCTTCCACCTGCATTTATCTACTGTGTGAGTCTGAGTGAGCCACTTAACCTGACAGTGCCCTATTTCTCCCAAGTCATTCCTGAAAGTAAATATTTGTGTCCAGTGGGCTTACCTAGTAAAGAAATGCATAACATTTATGCTACAGAACATGCCATCTTAATCATGTGCCATTAACCCTATTATAATTTAAATGCTTGAGTGGTTTATGTCTTACCTCAGAGGATATATCCCAACATACAAGCACCTGATTAAATTCTTCAAAAGATACTCCTGCTGCATAAGGTTCCTGAGGGCTCAATCTTAAAGTCTCTTTTTCTTATGGTACATTTGCTGTCAATCAGAAAATTCATTCAAAAGGCAGGACTAAGATGCTACTGTCATGCACATGATTCTAGTCATGAGATCTTTACACTCTGGAGCTGATGTCTTGCTGGACTACAACAGAGCACTGCATGGACAGCATGGCCACCTAAATGTCTCATGGTCATCTTAATGTCAGCTATTTATTATGGTCACAATTGAGTAAAGTTTGTATCCCAGATGAGAAGTCTGGAGGTGCATCTCAAATGCATGTATATCTAAAGATCATCCTGCATTCATCTTCAAAACTTCTTCAGAATTAAACACCAGATGTCACTCAGTGACCACTACTTGACCATTTGCATGATGACCTCTTCTATCACAATAGTTCCCTTTACCTGGGTAATAGTAGCGGGACCACAATAATTTTCCTTCACTGGGAACAGAACACTTTAGCTTGTTTTTGAGCGGTCATCCTTCTATAAGTCATATCAAACCAAGTCTGTGACATCTGCACTGGCTGCCACCTGCTGCAAATTCAAAGTTTTAAGATTTTGGTTTTATCTTACTGTGTCCTTCGCAGCTTCAGTCTCCCTATTTGAAGGAGTTGTTTGTGTGTTGCTTTCTTCTTCTTCATCAGCTCTGCTAGTTAGTCCCAGGACATGCCGAGAAACAACCAGCAAGCATTATTTTGCCTTCTGAGCACCAAACCTATGAGGTGTATTACCCCTCTAGTGTCTGCAACTAACAAATGTTCATTTACCAGTTTCTCTAAAACTCAATTATTTTGTTAGATTGTTAGATTGTTAGCAGCACTTCAACTACTTAATATCCTGAATAGTTTTGTTGTCTAACGTGGTTTAATTTCATACTGCAAACACATTTCAACAGTGCTAAAAGCACAAATACAGTTGCCAAAATATAAATACATTTGGAATCAAAACTGTATAATATTTCGTCATCCACTGAGACACACTGATTTATTTCATTGTATGAAGCAATAAAGCTGTGCCGTAGTGGGTAATAGTTAGCTATGTGAATCTGATATGTGATTTATATTGTATAATGAATAGATTTAGTACTTTTATGATTATTATTATTATTATTATTATTATTATTATTATTATTATTATTTATTACTACTGCCATTATTATTACATCCTACATGGACCAATTCAAAGCCCTGTCACTATATTCTGTATCCTACAGACCAAGAGGTGACCTTTGACTGGCACACATCATTCGCCTCATTACTGATGGATTTACTGTGCATCAGCAAGTCAAATGGCATCAGAAATATTCTATCTAGGGATCTAAACCTGTTCAGAAAGGTTTGTAGGGACAGGTATATCTCAATTCTTTCAGAGGATGCCACTGCTCTGGAAGAGGCCTTTGTGAAGAGGCAGAGTAGTGACATGTTCCTGAGCAAATTGAAAGAGAACATGAGCAAGGAGAGAGCACAGACTAAGATGAAGTCTAAACGTGCGGAAGCATATGTTAAGCTGAGCTCATTAGTCAAATGGTGCTGTCTGTGTGGGCAGAGGAAATGTAATCAGTGTAAACAGAATTTGGAGGTATGAAACATTTCAGGTGAAGCACAGATCAAGAAAAAAGAGAGCGAGAAAGAGAGAGAGAGACAGAGAGAAAACAACATTGTGAAACTGGATGATAAGATATGTATAACACAGAAATAATGTGAGTGCTGGGTTTAGTGTAGCGGAAAAAGTACAAGTGTGTAGGTAACCCACCATAACAGTATAAGTCAGAATAGATTACCATTACAATAGTCCTTACTACTAGTCCTCTGTGTGTTCAACCTGACACCTAGAGCTCAGGATCCTTCTCCCTTTGCATGGAAAATGCCTCTGGTATGTCTAAGTGGGCCAATAAAAGAAGGATGTCCATCTATGACATTTTAGAGCTTTTTTGCCCAGAACTCATGGAGCGTACCCTGTAATCAGGTCAGATATCTGGCCCAGGTAAGGGAAGATAGTGCATCCTGGAGGAGGCAACAAGCAGTATTCCCTTTTCCAGGAGGTGAACATAGTTATGAGAAGGTGGGGGACAGGGAACACAGAAGTTCTCCTTGGGCATTGCAGAGAATTAAGCAGACCCAAAGCCTTAAAAACTCAAATGTGGGGAAGGACATGGAAGGATGGATGGGCTTTGACTATCCCATGTCATCCAATCAGGGTATAAGTGTAGTATGGAACCAACACAGGGGATAGTGTGTGTGGGAGACAGTACTGCAACAATAATCTAGTTGATCCACCATAATAGTACGTTACCTGTACTATGTTCTTCACTTAGACCACTGTTGTAGGAACCCTTTCCTTTCCACAATTCCTTGCATTATATGGAATGTGGATGGTAGAATGAGAAGAAGGACTAGGGTTCAAACCTAGCAAAAGCCTGCCATAGCACTGGAATGGCTATCCGATGCCCAACTTAAAGTGTTTGGAGAAAGTGTGAACTAATGTCTAGGTGGCAGCTTCCAAAGTAGCCCGTGTATAAATTCCTTTCAAGGCTCTTGCAATAACCCTTATACTATAAGCCTTGGCTGAGCCTAGCAGGGATTTGCCTGTGATGAGTAGTGAAAGTATAAACTGAGAAAGCTGTTTAGAAATAGTTTGTATGGTCAATGTTTCATCCTTCCTTTTTTCAGCAAAGGATAGGGATAATTATTTTGCTTTTCTAAACTCTGTGGTTCAGAGGAGATATCTATGTTGCCTGTGAACAAATAGGGTATGTAGGATTATTGTCATCTTATTTTGATGGGGTAGGAAGAAGGCTGGAACCTGAGTGGGCTGACTGAAGGTGCACTCTGCCACTGCTTTAGCCATGAAATAATTGATTCTATGGTTTTCTCTGTCTTTATGAAAGAAAAAAATAGGACTGATACACATCAAGTCCTGCTGTTCAGATACTCTGCTAGCAGATGTTAAGCATTGTATGGATACAGATGCAGCTGGTTCAAAGGAAGTCTGGGTAAGCTTTTCTAACACATAACTGATAAGCTAGTGGGGAGCTGTCCTTTTCCTAAATGGTCTCAGATGTAAGAATGCCTTCAGCAATTGTTTGACTGGTATCAGGCTAGCTAGGCATGGATCCAGTGGTACTCAGGCTGAAATGGCTGATAGGTGAACTTTGATTAATGTGCAAGCCTAGCCTACCTCAAACAGCTTGTTTAGATATTAGAGTATCAAAGAAACACCTACAGTCCTTGAATCCAGTCCTCTGTCCTGGCAACAGCAGGAAAATCCCTAACTATGGATATGCAGGATTTTCAGTTGGTTGGCTTCTTAGGCTCCCTAATGATGCTGAGCACATCCCTAGAGTATTGGTGCCCAAAAGATATCGGGATGATATTGTTCATGCAGTGAGCCATGATATCATCACATTGGGATGTATAATGAACCCCTTAGACTGAGTCAGAAGGTTCACAATTTGGTCCCCTTCAAAACATTGAATACTCACATTACCAAATCCCATTTCATCGAGCCTAAATTCTTTGAAACTTCATTATATCAAACTCCTGGAACAATGAAAACAAACACCGGGAAAGGCGCCACTTGGCCACCATGGTGAACCTTGCCCTTCCTTCACTATAGTGCAATCTAGACGTTTGTATATTAAGTTGGGGGGGACAAAGCCCCCTACTTGGAAGGTTTTTTGTTATGCTGTTTGTTGTTTTGTCCTGGTGGTTGAGTGGTTCTTTTTCCAGGATTAATTTTCATTGTTCCAGGAGTTCAATATAATGAACTTTCGAAGAATTCAGGCTTGATGAAGTGGGATTAAATAATGTAAGTATTCAATGTTGTCAAGTAGATCCTCAGCATTACTAGCAGCAGTTGGTGTTTCCGTCTGAATATTTCCATGATCAAGGAGAAAAAGTGCTGCCTGGACTATATGGGTGCTATCAAGATCATTCAGGGTCTCTCTCTCTCCTCATTTTCAGGACTACCTACACCACCAAAACAGCCACATAGAAACACAAAACACACATCTACATTCATGGAGGCTCTCAGTAAAAATCTGCTCAAGCAACAGAGACCTCCAAAGCAGAAACACAAGCAACCACCACCCCCCAACACAACCCAAATGACACATAGCCCACAAACTCAGTGTGCCACTCAACCACAGCCCATAAGGCATAACAATGAACCCGACACTCCAATCATAGGTAACTCTATAGTCAAGAACACTGATGTTCCACTCACCAGGCTAAACAAGGAGAAAGTTACTTTCAGCTGCCTGTCAGGTGCCAGGATCCGCCACATAACGCACTCACTCAGGTCACTCCACAACAAGTACAAATATGACTCTGTCATTATCCATGTTGTTGTGAATGACCTGAGAAGTACCTCCCTGGACTACATGAAAAGAGACTTGGAGGAGCTCTCCGATCTTGTAGCCCAGGCAGGTATGACCCTAGCCGTGAGTAGCATCCTACCATAACCCAGAATGATACCATAGTACAAGGACAAAATGATTGACTTCAACAATTGACTAAGCTTCTGGTGTCATCCTAAGGGGATCCAGTATCTGTCTGCCTGGGATGACAAGATCGACAGATCATGATGCTTTGCCAGAGATGGTCTGCACCTGTCACTCTTGGGATTCCGAATACTGGCTAAGACTCTTGCCACCCCTATAGTGCCTTTTTTAGGCAAGGTTCAAATGACAAATTCACCACCATAACAGGTGCAAGCAAGCAAAATCTGAGGGTAATGCTACTCAATGCTAGAAGTCTAAACCTTAAAATGCATTCACTTGAGGCACTCCTTAAAATGGAGAACATCGGCATCTGTTCAGTGACAGAGACCTGGTTCAAGTCTCCAGAGAGCACCCTTACATTACCAGGCTATAATTCATATCACACCTTTCAGCCATCTAACCTGGACAGAAACACTAAAGGTGGAGGCATGTCCATATTCATTAAGGATATCCACACCTCCAGCCTAGTCGCTCAGCATAATGCATCTGAGATTATCCAAGTGCAACTAACTCTGGGCAAGACCACAATCCAAACTGTAACTTGCTACAGATCCCCCACCATGCCCCAGGATTCCCACTCCTCATTTCTTGGTACATTGGAAAATATTAGGGTACAACCCAACACCCTAATAATGGGTGATTTCAACTACCCCACCATTAACTGGGAAAACTACTCATGTACCAACTCTTTTTGCTCAACGTTTTCTGGAATTCATAAATTCCAATGCCTTGGATCAACTTATCCACACCACCACCAGGGGCAGCAATATCTTAGACCTGGTCATTGCCAAGATGGGTGACTGGTGTTCCACACTGAGGTCAATTCCTCATTGGTCAGATCTGACCACAAGCTAATCACCCTAAACATCCACATCCCGCCTCCACCTCCCATTAGGGAAACCACCGTGAAAAAAATTTCTCCACAGCCAACTTCATGCTTCTTAAGACAGAAGTGGCAAACTTCACAACACCCATGCAGACGGACAATAGAGGTACGACTGCTGAATCCTACACAAATTTACTTTATAAGCACTTACACAAGTGCATGGATCATGCTATCCCTAACAGAACCATGATACTATCCTCCAAAAAAAGGAAGCCAATCTGGTGGTCCCCTGCCATAAACAAATTCTACAACAGAAGAAAGAAACTGTTGCAAAAAAGAGTAAAATCCCATGATTGGAGGAACTCCCTGGTCAGCCTCAGTAAGAAGCTGAGATCCCTCATAAAATCCTCCAAAGCTAGTTATGAAAACAAAATCACCACTGATTCTGAAGACAACCACAAAGCATTCTATAGCTATGTCAAGAATCTCAATGGCAACACTCAGATCTTCTCTGAGTTACATCACAATGGCCCTAAATATACAGAACCAACTGATATTGCCAACATCCTGGCAGATAGGTTCAGTGCTAACTTTACCCCCTCTCACCCCCTAAAGGGCCCATCTCTATACCGGAAGAATGCAAAGTTCCTGTAATCACGGCTGCACAGGTAAAAACCACACTCTGCAAAGCCAAGAATACAGCATCCATGGGACCTGACAACATCCCATGCTGCGTTCTACACGTACTACAGTATGAACTGGCACACCACCTAAGCACCATGTTCAATCATAGCATCACCTCAGGCTTTGTGCCTATTGAATGGTGCACAGCAATGGTTATCCCACTCCACGAAGGGGGAGCCACCACTGACCTTGGGAATTACCGCCCCATTAGCCTAATGAGCATGGTCTGCAAGGCCATGGAACGTATCATCATGGAACTTATAAACAAAGACATTGGTAATCTCCAAACTCTAGTCCCCACCCAGTTCGGGTTTGTAAAAGGCAGATCATGTCTCCTAAACCTGATAGACTTCTTTGAAGCAGTCACCAAAACCGTAGACAAGGGTAAGGAGGTTCACGCAGCCTATCTAGATCTCGCCAAGGCTTTGGACACCATCCCCCACTCTGGAATTATAGAAAAACTCACTAAACTAGGTATAAATCCCTATGTCACAAGATGAGTTGCCAAATGGCTCACTGACCGAGCCCACACTGTGAAAGTAGCAGACTCCAAATCCGACTTCAGACCAGTAACAAGTGGAGTACCACAGGGTTCCATCCTGGGTCCTCTCCTGTTTGGCATCTACTTTTCTGAAGTACAGGCTAACACAGAAGGTCTTTGGTTAACAAAGTTTGCATATGACTGAAAACTAGAAGCCATAATCAAAACTCCTAACAATGTGGACATCCTACAAAAAGGCTTCACTGAGACAGATGCCTGGTGTCAAAGTCATGGCCTCAAGCTCAATGCCAAAAAGTGCATTGTCATCCCCTTTGGTAAAAACTATGTACCCATGAGCTACCACATAGGTGGTAGTCTACTTAACACTGAAAGTGTGATAAGAGAACTTGGAACACAGGTGGACAGTAGTCTCTCCTTTGATAATCAAATCACTACAGTAGTCAGGAAATCCTTCTACATGGCACACCTCATCACAAAAGGTTTCTCATCCAGGAAAAAAGAGGTAATTGTTTCCCTCTACTCATCACTCATTAGACCCATTATAGAGTACAATGCCCCTTTTGGTATGTATCTCACAAGACAGCTACAAAAACTGGAAAGGCCGCAGAAATACCAAACAAAGAGGATTACTGGCTTCAAACAGATGCCCTACACAGACCATCTCAATAAACTCCAGCTTTACTCCGTCACATATCGCCTAGTCAGAGGCGATCTCTGTCTAACATGCAAAACTATGACAAACCCAGAGCTGTTGGACATGCTCCACTTAAAGAAATCTCAATCCCTCCGAGATACACGCTCTAGGGACCTAAGCCTTGTCACCACAATAAACAGAACATGCTGGAGGGATAGATTCCTGTCCCAGAGACTTCCCATACTCTGGAACAAACTACCTATCTATATCAAACAAAGCTCCGCATTAGCAATTTTCAAGAAAAATCTTGATGATTGGATAGGAAATAGGAAATTCACCACGGGGATCAGCTCTGTGTCTCTGCTCAACAGGGGCACAGGAAAATAATTTTCTTGGGTGGCGAATGCCAGGGTACCTTTTTGGCTAGGCTTGTATAGGCCCTAGGGCCAATAACCTAGTACCCACCTATGAAACTATGAACCATGGGGATGAAGGAGATTGAACAGAATATATAGAGAAATATACCTGTCTAGTCTATGAAGTAGTTGTCTACTGCCCAAAAGACATTTCAAGGAGCTCTTAAGCCTAACAGGTTCAGCTTTTTGTTGCCTTGTGATATACACAAGTCCAACTGAGGACATCCCACATGTTGACTAGCCAAAGGTAGACATCCCTGTGCAGTATCCACTACAGTGGTTCTGCCTTTGATCAACATAGCTGATTCAATATACTCTCCTGTTCTGAGGGTATGTACAGTATGAGTGTCAGTTTCCAGGCTTTCAGGGCTAACTTGCAGGGCTTTAGGACCTACCTCTCCCTTGCTTCATCATATATCACATTACTGTGGTGCCATCTATTACTATGTGCAGAGTGCCCTCTGGCTATGCTTGGCTGGATGTGGTGAGTCCCTGTATGATGGCTAACATTTCTTCTCTTCATTTGAAGAGCAAACAGCTCCACTATACTTTCAAATTTTGGGCAAATAGTCCCCAAGCTTTGTCTAAAGTATCAGTTGAGATGGTCTGTTTTTTTTTTTTTTCTAAGTAAAGAGAACCCCCTAGACTGAGACTGCTTTTATGTGTTCACAAAAAAAAAATCTCTGGCAATGCAGGTAAGACTAAAATTGGATTTTCTAAGGAATGAGAAAGTTGAACCCAGATGAATTTCAGGTGTTACCTTGGAACTTTTTCATGTGGAGTCTGCCCTGAAAAATCATGAGAATGATGGATGCCATATATCCCACAGCCCTGAGATACTCTCTTGTTGATATCTGTTTCTGTGCTGCCAGTTAGAGGAAATATGATTGATAGGCTTTCACCTATATCCATACAGGGATGCAGGTTGTCTGTAAGATGGTGTCTGTCACAGTCTCTAAAAAAATCACCCTCTGGAAGACACCAGGCTGTATTTCTTCAGATTCACAATGAAATCCAACCTGTGGAGATGATCCCTGGTAAGTGTTAAAAAGTTTTGTGTATGTCCTCATTTGAGGCTGCTTGAATGAGGCAGTCATCCAAATATGGGGATGTATGAATACCCTTGATCCTGCAAAAGGCAATTTTTGGCACCATTTCTTTTGTAAGGATCCCAGGTTCAGCTTATAAACCAAAAGGTAATAAGGTAAATTGGTAATGCCAGCCTTGTGCCAACAATCTAGAGTAGTGTTTGTGGTCCCTGACAATGGGGATGGGAAGACAGGCATTATTTAAATGCAGGGAGAGCATCAGAACACTGGGACGCAGCAGGGGGTAACATCATCTGCAAGGTCAACATTTTGAATTTTGGCACTTTTATGAAGATTTAGTCTGGACAGGTTTAGTAAGGATCTTTCCCCAAAACAAGATACCCTGGAACAGAGCCATTTGGCTTGCTCTTGGAGGGGAGTTGTCAACGTAACTTTCTGTTGTATTAGTTTTAAGTTCATGGGTTCTTATTAGGCTTGCATCTAGGGGACCATTTAAAAGCCTATCCCAAACTCACACTTGCCACCAAGCACTGTGTATTTAAGTGAATTGCTCAAGGTAGGCAAATGTGGGCTGAGGGCTGAGGGAATCAAAACCGGCACTATATGGGCTACAGCTCATAGCCTTAACCCTATGCACCATGAGACATGGTGATTCCTCCCTTGTTACGAATGTTTTGTGATTGCAGCCTGTCCTTCCCAGGAGATACACAGGAGAGGGCCAGGAGGTTGGGAGGGGTAGACTGGGTGAGGAAAAAAACATAAATAGATGACTGCTTTTGTTGGAAGGCCCTGCTGTTCTTGAGATTTCCATTTATTATCCCCCTGCCATATTTCTTAAATTGACCATTTTCCCTTGCCTTGCTTACTTTTCCCACATTTACTGTAAAGGCAGACATTTTTGGAAGGCAGCTTCAATCATAACATGACATACATAGATGAAACAGTTCCTTCATACCTTCATAGCCATTGCTCCATTCTTTTGAATACTTCACAAGCAAGGCTTACAAATGACAGGTTCTTCTCAAAGGGGGTGGAGTTAAGGAGCTGTACCTTGACACTTTTTGGCAGGGGTTGAATCCTCTTTTTCGTATGTTCTGATCACAGAGCCCATAGCTGCAGCCCTGGATGGTATATCAGCAGCATCATAACCACATTCACTGGAATGTTTGTCCACCTGACTATCTGTGACATCCCTGCTCTGGGCCAGTGATCAAGGACTCTCAATCCTCACCACAGACACTGATGAGGGACACATACTTGGAACACAAATGGATAAACACACTATTTTCAGATGCAGCTCTCTGCACCAAGCACAATTTACTTTAAAAGCACACAGAAACACACTCAGTCCTGGGGCAGGGCCCCCCTCTCTCTCTAGACCCCAGCTAAGACTCCCCACTTACACAGTTGTACAGTTGAGTCCTCAGTCAAATGTTCCAAGCCAAGTCCTCCACCACCCTCTCTGTGAAACCAGTGCCGTGTGTCCCTACTCCAAGTAGCTGACACACACACTCTTTGAGATTCGATTTATACACACACACACACACACACACACACACACACACACACACACACCTGGGAAAGGCCGTCATAGATTTACCAGCTATGCTCAGACTATAAGTTAGTTCCACCATCACCAGAACACTCCAAAGCCAGCTACCCTAAGGCTCTAAGTCTCTTATAAGGGTACCCAATTATACTGAGTAAAATTAATACTAATAGAAATAGTAGTGTTTCACCAATGTAGCAAGGCTTTTAGGAGTGGCCACTGTGTCACCCAATGTATAAGTACTCTCTGTCAAAGGTTAAAATATTCTCTAAAAAGCAGCCACAATGAAAAGATTAAATAGAATTTAATAATAAATAATACAATAACATGAAAATGCTAAATATCTATTTACAATAAACACCAGAGTTTCAATCACAGGAAATATTAAAATAGCACAGCTGGATAGATTCACACAGATACAGAAAAACAGTACTTAAACAGTCTTACTGTATTTTTCTGACTGATCTAAAGAATTACTATTCTGTGGTTACTTACTAAAGCAAGACAAGATGATGTTGGTGAGTGGTCTTTCTTTCTCAGGTTTCAAAAACAGACTGCTCTGAGTATTAAAACATCATTTCAGTGCTGGATTACAGAATGACATCACAAACATCTGATCATCTGACTCTGGTTCCCACACTACCCCTTTACTAGAAATTGAACCAGAATCTAGCAACATATGTGTTACCAGACATACAGCTAGAGCTTTGCTGAGATGTGTTATAGCATCTGGAAGCTATAAAAACATTTCAAAACTTCAACCCTTCCAGGGTAGCAATTAGTCATCCCTAAGGACAAATACAGTAGGATTGCTAGTCCTGATTTTCACAGACATTTTGTCTCTGGCTGCAGTCAGAACTATAAGATACAAACTTTATGGCCTAAACTAGGTACTTTCATTTCAGACTATTTTTCATTAGCTGGACTGAGGTTAACCTCTTCTCTTCCAACATCCTCTGTTATAATATATTAATTTCAACAGTTACAATACAGTCTGACATACATGTAGATTTCTTTTCTGTCCAGCAAGACCCACTGTTGGTACATTTTTAACACAAGCATCTTTATAAATACATTTTCAACAAAAACATCTTGCAGATCAGTTTGATATACAAATGATACACAGCTCTTTACAAAACTCCAGATAGCTATGCTGGCATATGTTACGCATCCACTGCCCTACTTCTCCTGGCATAGCTGGCAATATGTCACATCATCGCAAGCTCTAACAGTTTTCCCCTCAAATCAACATCAGACACTTCCCTAATCTTCTCTTCAAGGAGGTGCAGGAGAGACTTCTGGAACTTGGTCATACATGTTTTGAAGTTAATAGCCCTGAAGACTAGTGTAGTAGGTGTATAGACCTTCTTCCCAAACCTGTCCAATATCCTACTTTCCTTGTCATCAGAGAATGTGTTAGAAGCAGGAAGAAAATTGATCCCTTTTTCTAGATCCATGGACATCACTGCTGGATCTGCGACTGTATTCATGTACAAGTATGTGTGCAAGTTATGCACTGTATAAAACCTGTATGTTTTAATAAGAGCAGGAGACTGACTATCAATTTCCTGGCAGATTGCTAAGAAGGCATCCCCTAAAGTTTTAGAACAGGAGGAAGAGTTAGTGGTTTAGCTGCATCCAGACCCAATAAATCAAAGTATCTTGCCTCAGATGTTTCACTGCCTTCTCACTTGAGAATGTTTTTTATTCTGGTAAGCATTCTTCTAAAAAAGATCTCCACAGGTGAGTAATCAGAGAGAATATGGTCTTCATTGCCACAATAAAATCTCACAGGGGAAGACCTTTAAGGCAAGTAATCCAGTTAATCCTCTTTACGTTCCTATGAATCCTCAACCTGAGATAGAGACTGATCCTGCTCCCTTTTAGAAGAAAGAACTGCTGACACTGAAGGTTCAGTGTCAGGTTGCAGGGCTTGTACTGCTTACAAAAGGAGAACAGAAAGACTCACTGGGTGCTAGTTTATAGGACATCTGCCTGGAGATGGGGGATATTCCTATTTGTTTTTTTATTTCCTGGGGACATCTGCCCTGGAATTGCAGGAAGGCCAGACTTCCATCTCAGCCCTTTGACATCTTCTCTGAATAGAATGCTAGAGATCCTGCCCTGCTCCTCAGATATGATAGCACTGGCCTCCTCAGGATGCATCATATGTCAGGTATTTGAGGGAGGTCTCTGTACCAGATAGGTCCAAATGGATATGCCTGATTCCTCAAACATATATGCCTCCAGATGGGACTTCAGCAGAGGACTTCACAGGTGCAGATGGGCTTCATGAGAGGACTGTAGGGGTGCAGGTACCCAATCCAGAGCCTGCAAAAATGTCTCACTCAAATTTGCACCCTCAGACTGATTGGGACCACAAGGCACTTACAATGTATCTCTGATGTCCTTTCCCAACTCTTATTGTCTTATTTTATGTGGTGGGGGTGGGAGGCTTAGAGGAGGAATGTGATCCAGATGTCACCAAGGTAAGTTGAAATAAGGTCTCTGGTCTCCTCCACTCAAGATATCCAGGCAGGAACCCAAGGCCTGGCTGAGACTCAGAAACCCAAGGCCTAGCTGAGACTGCACTGCTTCACATCATACTCTGCTCCAAGGCAGAAGATGCAGTGGCTCTGGTAGTCCTTATGAGGAGCTTGTCTACCACAGCTGAATCTCCCTTTTTTACATGTAAGTAAGTAATAGCAAAGAACACTATTAAATCAACTCTATCAAACAACAATAAGAGGAAAGTTGAATGTTCCCCAACCAGATACTTATCTGCTCCTGACCTTCAAAGCAAGTCAACCACATGGAGGACTTTAAAACTGAATGCAATGAGGGCAATAATGTGGGCATTTGCTAACTGTGGCAAGAACATTCTAAAATAGTGTAGGCAGATGTTATTCTTATATGGGCACACTCAGATGTATCAAAGGCTGGACATACCCCATGCAAAAGGGGGAAGGATCCAGAGCTCTACAAGTAAGGCTGGGCATGTAGCGACACCCAGCTGCAAAATCCTAGTGATCTAAATGAATATTGTCTTGTGTTGCTCCTAATCTCTCATTAACTGCTTTCAACCAATTAAGGTTTTTATATTTCACAGACATGCAGCAGGAAAGTGTTTTGTTAATTTATGTACACAAAGAATTGGTTACAGTACTACCGATATTTTTTTTCATATATAATCCAAAACAGAAATGTGGTGTGTGCAAACTGGTCAATCAAAATATAAAAAATCCAGTAAAAAAGCAAAGAGCGACCAGACCACAGTTAATAAAATCAAGCCAAGTTTTATTCCAGGAAATACAAATGGTGAACACTTTCACAGTAAAAAACTGCTTTATCAGACAAATTCTTCATACCACTCATCAGTTTAAAAATACATGTGAGCCAATCAGAACTCAATAGCAATTAATAAAACATCAAATAAGAATTCACTACTATTTAGCCCATTAAGGAGCTAGCTGCATCATAGTGGAGGGTAAATATACAATAAATACTAAAAGGTATAAATACATGTAAAAAAGGAGATACCTATATACATCAGTTTTTAATAAAATACATAAAAGTCACCTATTTTTTAAGATGTCTCTTATCTAGCATAGGTTTGATGGAAAACTTATCATTCAACCCTTTCCCCATAGTGGCTCTCATTCTAATGATCCATTCTAGTTCTTTACATTCTACTTTATTCCTTTCCACACCCCCTCTATTCCCAGTCCATACTTTCTCCACGACCAGAAATTTAAATGTGTGTGATACATCCGTATCTATCACGTGTCTGGCAAGGGCATTAGTGTCTGCTCTCCTCCGAATATCATAAAGGTGTTCTCTGATGTGATCACGTAATCTGCGTGTAGTCATACCTACATAAAAAGATGAGCACAGTTCACAATAAGCCAAACAGACTATATTATATGTGTTGCAGTCTGCTCTAAAGTTGAATGTCAGAGCCTTCCCAGTATCTGGGTGTAAAAAATAACCTTTCCTATCCACTGCTTCACAAAAGTTACATTTCCCACATGGTAGAGTACCTTGTACATGTTCAGAAGTCCCAGTACAGTACATATCACTATTCCTCGGCCCACATAGTAACCTTTTAAGGGATTTCTGATTCTTAAAAGCAAAACTGGGTTTGTCTCCAACCATATTTTTTACCTTATCATCCGCACACAAAATATTCCAATGCTTCCTATAGATCCCTTGTAGTAGTCTGATATTACTGGAGTAAGTAACAGGTACTCTCAGTACTTGGTTTCTGTTAAATTCTTGCCTATCTGTAGGGGTACAGTTAGAAAAATATGGTTTAGCTTCATTATTCCTGAGAGCCACCACATTGGACACAATAGGGTTAATGTCTGTAACTTTATAACCTCTCTCTTTAAATGTCCTCTCTAATGTGTGCATTTCTTGCATGAATGCCCCATCTTCCACTGTTAATCTAGACATCCTAAATGCTTGCCCCATTACAACATTCTTAAACACATGGTTAGAGTGCATACTGTGTCTATGGACATATGTATTTCTACTGCATTCTTTACGATAGACCTCAGTGTAGAACTTCCCTGTGCTATTCCTTTTAACATTAATATCCAAAAACTCCATAGAAGTAAATGAGGTTCTAACTGATGAGTGAAATGAAGAATTTGTCTGATGAAGCAGTTTTTTACTGCAAAAGCGCTCGCCATTTGTATTTCCTGGAATAAAACTTGGCTTGATTTCATTAGCTGTGGTCTGGTCGCTCTTTGCTTTTTTACTGGATTTCTTATATCTTGATTGACCAGTTTGCACACACCATGTTTCTGTTTTGGATTATAGTGCTTCTTTTGTTACTGTGGTGTTGTGACATGGCTGAAGGCACGGATGCTACACTGGAGATGGATCCTAAAAAGGGCTCTACTGAAAATACAACTTCTTATATAAGTAAAACATTCCCATTCGTTCAGAATAGGAATAATCCTTTACTGAACTTCGTTCCTGTGACTACACCAGGTATAGAAGAATCTGACTGTGAGTATGACTCAATTTCACTTAAGAGGGACCTTCATAAAATAGAGAATGAAACTCGTAAATTAGTACGTCTACAGCTGCAAAGATTTCACTTTGAAACCTGTCTCAATCTTCGTATTATACCTCGTGGCTTGCGAGTAGTTAATATGCCTTCCTATGGCAATGTCTATAAAGATCTGCTTCTACAATGGCAATGTATTAATATTGAGACTAGTTTTAGCTATATGCATTTACTGATTGACTATTTTAGACCTGAAGAGGAATCTCTAGTCACTCATATAACTAGTCTGCAAGAAGAACTGTATAGGAAGTATCCACCTTCGATTGTTGATCTTAAGGTGGACCATGTGAGTGAGCTTCTACATGCTTATGAAGCTCAGCTGTTAAATTATAAAAAGAGAAAAATCCAGAGAGACTCTGAAGATTTTTCCAACGGCCGAGTCTTTGCATGGCCGAGGGTAGACAATGCCAATAATTTAACAATGAATGCTTCTAATAGAACTAATCTGCACAACATCTCTACTGTGAATACTAATAAGGAAGTATCCACCTTAAGTACTGCAGCCCAGGATGATGTATATGTTCCACAGGAACAACTAAGCTCACAAAGTGTTCAGGTAACACCGGAAATGAATAATGAAAGAAATAACCAGCAAGCGTCCTTTGGAACACGCAAAAAAACTACCAATTCCCTACCTGTGGCTGGTAACAAAGATGCTATTGTTTATCCCCTTGCTGATGCGGGGAATTTACTACCAACATCACCATATCCTATAAGGAATACGCATTTTCGGGAATTCCCTCAGGGCAAGAACAGAATGTAACGCAAGGTGTCTATAGAGGAGAACGGCTCCAATACCCTCAAGAAAATGTGGTTGCACAAACCACATCCCCAACTTGGAACATTTCTCACTGTGAACTCACACAAGCTGAAATTGCTGTATTAGATAAAGGTATGATTTTTGTGCCTTCAGACAGAATGACTATCACAGATAATGTAATCGAACTTAAAATGTTTACCAGGAATCTACTTTTAAAAATGCAACATAATGATTGTGTCACTGATTCTCATACAAGTAGATGTTTTAAGAAACTGAGTAACTATATACAGATTGTTGATGGTGTGGTTGAAATATTTGAGAAAGCATGCCTGAAAGATATTTATAGTCTTTACGACAATAGAACAACTATTAAGTGTCACAACAACCTTAACAAAGATGAAAAGGCAGCCTTATCATCTTTATGTCGAAATCACAATATTTGTATTAGACCCGCTGATAAAGGGGGCCAATTTGTAGTGATGGATTATGATTTCTATAGACAGACAATGTTATCTATGTTAAATGATGCCCATGTTTACGAAGAAGTCCCTAATGGGAATATTAATTCTTTTAATAATAGAATTCACAATGCTTTATTCGAGTGTTTACAAAGTCGTGTTATAAATATTGATCTGTTCAATTATTTATAGTAAAGGAACCCATTATACCCATTATTCAGGGGCTCCCCAAAATCCATAAACACCCTTCCTGTCCACCTATGAGACCTATAGTGGCTGGTGGGGGATGGAGTATTGAACCCCTCTCTATTTACACAGGACACCATATGAAACCTGTATTGGCTTTAAATAAGCACATTTTGAAAGACACCAACCAATTTCTAGAAGACCTTTTTGAGTTTGTAGAAAATACAAATCCTGGAACTGATTGTTTACTGGTTACTATGGATGTTAAATCACTTTTTACTATGATCCCTAACGTGACTGGCATAGAATATCTGAAACAATACCTGATGGAAGATGGCACATATGATGCTGCCACTGTAGATTTTCTATGTTTTCTTATGGAAATTGTACTAGAAAATAATCTATTTCTCTTTGAGCAGTCTGTATATAGACAGTAGGATGGGGTGGCTATGGGCACTAATAGCTACGCCAACCTTGTAATGGGGACCTGGGAGCGTCACCATATTTTGACATATGATCTCAGTAGGCATGTTATTTTTTATCGGAGATTTGTAGATGATCTCTTTCTTCTTTGGAAAGGAGGGTTGGACTCCTCTGAGTCCTTCTTTAATAATGTCAACAATAGTACTGATTTGTTAAAATTTACTTTTAAAACCTCATTTACTTCTATGAAGTTTTTTGATATTAATGTTAAAAGGAAAAGCACAGGGAAGTTCTACACTGAGGTCTATCGTAAAGAATGCAGTAGAAATACATATGTCCATAGACACAGTATGCACCCCAACCATGTGTTTAAGAATGTTGTAAAGGGGCAAGCATTTAGGATGTCTAGATTAACAGTGGAAGATGGGACATTCATGCAAGAAATGCACACATTAGAGAGGACATTTAAAGAGAGAGGTTATAAATTTGCAGATGTTAACCCTATTGTGTCCAATGTGATGGATCTCAGGAATAATGAAGCTAAACCATATTTTTCTAACTGTACTCCTACAGATAGGCAAGACTCTAACAGAAACCAAGTACTGAGAGTACCTGTTACTTACTCCAGTAATATCAGACTGCTACAAGGGATCTATAGGAAGCATGGGAATATTTTGTGTGTGGATGATAAGGTAAAAAATATGGTTGAAGACAAACCCAGTTTTGCTTTTAAGAATCAGAAATCACTTAAAAGGTTACTATGTGGGCCGAGGAATAGTGATATGTACTGTACTGGGACTTCTGAACATGCACAAGGTACTCTACCATGTGGGAAATGTAACTTTTGTGAAGCAGTGGATAGTAAAGGTTATTTTTTACACCCAGATACTGGGAAGGCTCTGACATTCAACTTTAGAACAGACTGCAACACATATAATATAGTCTATTTGGCTTATTGTGAACTGTGCTCATCTTTTTATGTAGGTATGACTACATGTTGATTACGTGATCACATCAGAGAACACCTTTATGATATTCGGAGGAGAGCAGACAATAATGCCCTTGCCAGACACGTGATAGATGCGGATGTATCACACACATTTAAATTTTTGGTCATGGAGAAAGTATGGACTGGGAATAGAGGGGGTGTGGAAAGGAATAAAGTAGAATGTAAAGAACTAGAATGGATCATTAGAATGAGAGGCACTATGGGGAAAGGGTTGAATGATAAGTTTTCCATCAAACCTATGCTAGATAAGAGACATCTTAAAAAATAGGTGTCTTTTATGTATTTTATTAAAAACTGATGCATATAGGTATCTCCTTTTTTACATGTATTTATACCTTTTAGTATTTATTGTATATTTACCCTCCACTATGATACAGCTAGCTCCTTAATGGGCTAAATAGTAGTGAATTCTTATTTGATGTTTTATTAATTGCTACTGAGTTCTGATTGGCTCATATGTATTTTTAAACTGATGAGTGGAATGAAGAATTTGTCTGATGAAGCAGTTTTTTACTGCGAAAGCGCTCACCATTTGTATTTCCTGGAATAAAACTTGGCTTGATTTTTATTAGCTGTGGTCTGGTCGCTCTTTGCTTTTTTACGGGATTTTTCTTTTCATGTTTAGTTTGGTGACCTTGCTTATACAGAGCTCTGATGCTTTGAGTAGTGACACTGTTTATATAGGCTACTGTAGCTATTTGCATATTAACTTCACTCATGGCTTACCTGTTATTTTTGTCCTCTATTTGCAAATTCACGATATTTGTAGAGAAATGCAGCTGTCAAGCAGTTAGTGCAGATGTTTAGGGCTGTGGGTTGTTAGCAGTTAGTGCAGATGTTTAAGGCTGTGGGTTGTTAGCAGTTAGTGCAGATGTTTAGGGCTGTGGGTTGTTAGCAGTTAGTGCAGATGTTTAGGGCTGTGGGTTGTTAGCAGTTAGTGCAGATGTTTAGGGCTGTGGGTTGTTAGCAGTTAGTGCAGATGTTTAAGGCTGTGGGTTGTTAGTGAAGCATACAGGCTTTGATTCTTTTTTGCTCGCCTACAGCGTGATGTGGGTCTATATTAAATTATCGAAAGTTGAATTCAGCGAATGGTATTTCCATCGAAAATACCATTCAGCGAATTCTGAATATTATGATCGCAGTACACATGTAATGTGACTGTCAGCAAGTCACTTCACTACACAATGTTCCTAGCTAACACCTGAAAACAGACACTTGTATCCAGTGGGCTTATCTGGTTAACAAATAAATACAAATAGCGAGTGGAATTACTCAGTTAACAAGTAAATAAAATAACAGTAGGAGTTCAGAACATCAGTTCTTATTTATATGAGTGTGAACGTGTAAATGTGAAGATGTTTTTCATAGTATTTTACAAGAACAGAAATATATTGATAAAATACAAGCTATAACCTGGATTATGCTTATATTCTTCACCGGTAATAGCATTTGTTTGTTTACATACTATTGTTACTCTATTTATACAGGTAACTGAAGTGGACCATAAAGGCTCTTTTTCAGTCATAACCTGATTAAATAAAATGAAACAAAACATGCCTAAATTCTAAAAAGAATGTTCTTAATCCTTGGTCCTAGATTTCTAACACTCACTGACACATATATTCCTATTGAAAGGCAGATGACAGAACAAAAAACAGAATTTTTCAGCTTTACCAAAGTCACGCCACTGGAAAACTTGCCTATGGCTGAATCAGTGTGGCACTTCTTCTCTGTCTCTTAACACAAACTAATATATAACAAGGGGCTTTGCTGAGTAGATTTCATCTAGAAGGAAACAATCCAATATTTTGCCTTAAAAGGAAAGCTCTGCTCTGCTCAGGAGTTTATGCTGCCTTTGAGTCAATATAAGAAACAGAGAACATTTTTGGAACATGTCGCATAATTACCTGAAATATATTCATATGGGTATCTCAATATAAATACAGGCATACGTACACATCAATCTATGCTTATGTATGCACACATAATATGCATGGATGCTAGTTAATAGGTTTCTTTGAGTAAAAGCTGTAAAATATGTCAGGAAGGGGTTAAATACACTGATGTCTTATCAGATGCTAGGAAGCACACTGAAGGTTCCATTTTATGAATTTCTTAACTAAATAATTCTGGTTTCCTGGCAACAGCCAGAGATTTGGAGAAAGGTAATCGGGCTCAATGTGTGTGTGTGTTTTTTTCACAAACAAGAGAACTTATTTTGCCGCACTGCTTCTCTTACCCCTTCCTTTTTATGTTATAGGGGTACTCTGAACCTCCTCTTGGGGTCTAGGATTTAAGTGCAGTTACTAGCATGTCATACTGAAGTCAAAATACAGACTCACAGTGCCAAAATAAATCCCAAAGGGTAAAAAGGAGGGCCTGATCTGCCTGCAGTTCTTTGGTTTCCTTTCTGGCCAGTCATATAAAAAGATTGCTAAAGCTGATAAAGGCAGCCACTTTTGTCCCAGTCTTATGTCAATGTCACCTCATAAACCTCAGCCCCCGGGATAGAAAAGACAGGATGAAAAGGAGCTAAACAATGAAGCATGTGTGCCTGTGGGCTGAGGGCAGAGCATTACACTACCCTCCCAGTGAAGTAAGTTTGGATACAAACTTAAAGGCCAAGTTGGGTGGTTTAATGGTATGGCTGGCACTTGTCATATGGTGACAGTACAACCTCAGGAAAGAAACCACTCTGTTTCTGTTAGACCAACAACCCTTGCAGTAAAGCATGCTTTTCACTACCTCTATCAAACACAGATCTTAGAGGATACAACACTGCATTATTCATGAGGCAGACAGGCTTAAAAAAGAGGGTAGGGGAGTCTGCAATATTTCATGATCATTAGTCACTCGCATGATGACTTCCAACATTTCCATTAGAGATCCCCTTCAGCATTTGCAGTCAGAAACATAACATTTATGAATGCATGCTGAGCTGACACAATAGCTTACCATTCCAGAAAGACACCTACATAAAAAAATGTAACACTTCATAAAACTTGAGCCATTTCAACACAGCTTTTGCATATAATTCTGGTGACCTGCTTTTGGGTCATGAACTTGTAATTAACTATATGGTTGACAGACCAGTAGAACTGAGTGACCCTGCTTTCATTCTGAGAAGGTGTGTATTGGGAGGGCCTTCCAGCTGTATTAAGGACTCCTACTGGAGGCCAAGGGTCTTAGTGCAACAAAAATATCTACTTTCAGTGAGGGGTGGGGGAGTACTTATTAACATCCACAGGTGTGCATGTAGAAAATCATTATACATTGGGGTGTTTAGAGAGAGAGTGGGGGCATAAGAAATCCTCCTTTCTTTGTAGATCATACATACAAGGAAAACAATTTACCTTTTTTTGTTGAGCTACAGAGAACAAGTAAGTAGAAAAACATAATGGTCGGCAGTGGGGTGCAGGACAAAAAAAAAAAAAAAACACTCCAAAAGTCTGTTTTTCTTTAATGCAGGTGCTTATACAGAAGTTGCTTCAAGATAAGAGAGTGTAGAATCCTAGGTCAGGGTGCTGTTCATTAGGTTACAAAACAACTGCTGCCACCAGGCTGTGGGCGGTTTTAGGTGGGATAAATTAAAGTGGCAGATGAAAAGACTTGCTAAAATGTTTTGGAAACCTGCTAATATCATCCTCTTATAGTCAAGGATTTGCTCACATGTCACAGAAGATTGAGATTTTCATGGGGAAGAGACTGAAAACAATGTAAGCGTGTAATAGTGCTAGTAGGCTGAGGGGTGCCATCCTTAAAGGTAAACAGTGAGTGACATTCCCATAGTCAGTCATTAATATGTAATTCCAATGTTCTGGACTTAAAGCTTGAGACTCCGGTATCTTGGTTCTTTCCCCAAGGTATAGCAATATCAATGTTAGTCTGTTTAAATAGCATGGGTATGAGACACACAACCCTCCATATCAGTGGCACAGGGGAACCCATACAAAAACACTTTGAAATGATTTTTATTTTTTTCAAATGTTGATTTTGTTTAGAAATGTCACTTGTTTATAATTGCACTTATGAGCATTAAGCACATCAAAGTAATTTTTGGAAAAACAAGGATCAGCATACATATGTCACAAAGTATACAAAACATGCAAGATGTACATGCAGTTAGGTCTGTAACCAAGACAGGTATCAGTTCATGTCTGCAAAAGCGTATGAAAGAGACAACATGCAATGTTTGTTTAACGGAGTGTTAATGTTAATTCTCTGTAAGGTTATAACTACTGTAATATAAACTGAAGTATTTCTCATAAAATATTCTGGAATATCTGAGAAAGTATGCATACTGCAGTGTTTCTTATATACAAATACTTTGCTTTCTCAGGAAAACATATAACATTCTAAAGATGTAAAATGTATTTTACTTTTTATTCTTAAAAGACAATGTAGCCCTTCAATTCTGGGGAGAAATGTATACATTTTCAGTCATTTTGTGTGAATTTATTTAATATTTATTGATGTTATTTGGGTGACAACTTTTTAAGGTTACCAGTTTTAATCGTCAGAACAAAGTATCTTTCTGACACTTTTTTGTAGTGGTGGTGGAGGGTGTTAAAATATTAGAAGTGTTTTTTCATTAGTTTAGAAATACACATCTCCTCACTAGCACCAATATACTACATTTGCATAATTTATTGAAATTATATGGTTTTAATGTTATTCATCTACTTGTGTTACTTAATATTCTGACTCCTTGAAACATCTTCAAGAAACAAGTGCATATTCAGTTAGGATATTATGTGATTTCGGTAAAAATGGTGCATACATAATACTTGCCCCATTTGTATATTCCCCCTGACCCTCCTTGTTGCCTATATTTCAAAACACAGCCCGAGCAGCAGAATGCAGTGGAGCTAGAATGGGTTCTGTGAATCTAGTTGACAATGAGAAGGTCAGCTTTTACATAGTTAAGGATGAAAGTTCACTCACTGGAAAAACACCATTTATTTTAACTCAGATTTCACACAACCTTAGGAAAAATATTTGCTTTCCTCCATTAGTATGCATATCTTCTGACTTAAAATATATTTTTAAGCAGCTAGAGAGTACAGAGGCCGACTCCTATGTGGAAACTTTTTTTTTTACATTTTTGTTTTGTGTTTAATATTCCAAAAGTTAAACTTTCAATCGTCATTATGTAAAATGTGACCTCTTGATTACAGACTACATAAATGTGAAGTGTGACAGAGGGTTGTACTTGCACTTAATGCGATACAGATTATAGGACTATAATGGTGGCAGGACATTTTCTTCTTTTTCCTTCTGCAGAAACTGGGGGAGGATGCTGCCACTGAGTTTTCTATACTGCCACTTAAATCTCACACCAGGGTGACTCACTGGTGGAACAATTTAAATCAAGTATGAAATTATAGGTAACACTCCCAAATTTGCCAGAGGAGCTTGCTGGTTCAACACATCAAAAATTCCATGGGAGGATGTGTATCAGGATGATTAGGTGTGCATAAAACACCCATAGGCGGGGCAGTTAATATCTATTGTGCACCATATCTCAGAGAATAGCAGTGATATGGCGCAGAAAGGTGGTAGTCTCTGGCTGCTGTAGACCACTGCATTCACACCTTACAACTGCCCATATTTTCACAGAAAATCCACATTTTTGCCTTCTATTTTTTAGTCTGTTCCTTATAAAATTAGTACTTTTCTGGCAAATCACTGAGAATCAAAGTCACTAAATTATGCCATATGTTTGAGTTTCAGACTTCATATTCTTCAGAAAATGTCTGCTAACAGAAAATCTGTTATTCTAGCAATTCTCTAAGATTATAAGAGCAATATTTAAAATCTGTCCCCATTTTTTGGGCATTTGTCCAGATTTCTTGTAGTAAGAGCTTGAGAAGTTTAACTGTATTCACAATGCTAATACATATAAAGTTGCAGCTGATGATTGCTGGCTTACTCAATGATTTCAGACATAAGCATCTGTTATATGTTGCTGAGGGTGAGCAGGAACCACAGTGGGACTGGGACAATCACTGGTCTAAAAACAACATGTAAGTGAAGTTCTAGAGGACATATTCAGGTTTCATACAATAGGTGCAAACAGCACAATTATTAAATTATTTTATGTTAAATAGTCTCTAAGCCTTCTTCAGAACTATCTTACACCACTCCCAGTGTATTACTGAAATATTTCTAAACCTAGTCCTACTTAAGTGCAGCAGTTTCATACATCAACCACTTTTTCTGTGAAATAATCCTTCTTGTCACTGAGGTCTCTCCCTCAGTCTTCAAACTCTACCACTTTATTTTCCGCGCATCTTTCTCCTTAAAAGCTCAATGTCAAAAAGTGCATTGTCATCCCCTTTGGTAAAAACTATGTACCCATGAGCTACCACATAGGTGGTAGTCTACTTAACACCGAAAGTGTGATAAGAGACCTTGAGACATAGGTGGACAGTAGTCTCTCCTTTGATAATCACATCACCACAGTAGTCAGAAAATCCTTCTACATGGCACACCTCATCACAAAAGGTTTCTCATCCAGGAAAAAAGCGGTCATTCTTCCCCTCTACTCGTCACTCATTAGACCCATTATAGAGTACAATGCCCCTTTTGGTATATACCTCACAAGACATCTAGAACAACTGGAAAGGCCGCAGAAATACCTTACAAAGAGGATTACCGGCCTCAAACAAATGCCCTACGCAGACTGTTTCAAAAAACTTCACCTTTACTGTGTCGCATGTCGCCTACTCAGAGGCTATCTCTGCCTAACATACAAAGCTATGTCAAACCCAGAGCTGTTGGACATGCTCCACGTAAAGAAATCCCTATCCCTCTGAACTACACGTTCTATGGACCTAAACCTTGTCAATAAATAAATAGAACATGCTGGAGGAAAAGATTACTGTCCCAGAGACTTCCCATACTCTGGAACAAACTACCTGTCTATATCAAACAAACCTCCTCATTAGCACTCTTCAAGAAAAATCTTGATGATTGGATGGGAAATAGGAAATTCACCCCGGGGATCACCTCTGTGGTTCTGCTTGACAGGAGCACAGGAAAATAATTTTCTTGGATGGCAAAAGCCAGGGTACCTTTTTGGCTAGGCTTATAGAGGCCCTAGGGCCAATAGCCTAGTACTTACCCATAAACCTATAAAAGACTTACCAGCTTAGTTCCTTAAATTACCTGATATTTTCATGAAATTGCCCCGTCTATATTTCTTTGCTCAAATATATATATTTTTTTAAGATTATTTTGTCTTTGTCCAAGTGATTTACACATAGAGAAGATCAGCAAACAAGGAAACAAATGTTACCAGTCCACCCTTTGCTGCAATGAATATAGGTAAGTATGTTCCATCTGTCAGAGTTTACTAATCACCTGCCATCATTAAGATCGAAGGTGAGGGGAGACATAAAATGTCTGGTTCATCTGTGATGGTCTGTTAGTCTATGGCAACCTCTCCTGAAAACTTTAATGAACAGGGCTTTGGCAAGGGTTTATATGTGTGTAGGGATGTCATCCTTGGCTAGGGAGGGGACTATCTCCCTATGCAAAGGTTATTTGATCTTTTTCTGTCTTGCAATGACATCCTAGATGCTGAAGGGGTAGACATAGTTGAGAAGCAGTTTGTTTATTTTTGAGCACATACTATGATGTGCATTACCTGATCACTATCCTTTGTACAATCTAAGGAGAAAGTTTCAGTGTTTTCCCCTTTATTTGTGAGGTGCTATGCAGAATATACTAAATGCAATATACATGCTACTTTTAAGATGTGCACAGTTAAGGTGATCTAATGGAATATTTCCATTTCTTGCTGTTTTAAATTATCACTTTTATACTTTACCAGTCATTTTAGCACTGTGGATGATGACATAACATTTTATATACATATTTTTGCCATTCTACATTCCATGCTGTGGTTGAAAAAGATCCACTTTACATCTGCCCATTCACCCAGTTAAGAGCCTCATAAATAAGTAAATAAATAAACTACAGCTCCAAGGAGTACATGTGGCCATAAGATAAACATGCTCTTTCCCCATCCTGTTCTGTTCCCAGCCCCTTTGATGTTTGCCTCTAACAGCCTCATGTCCCTTTAGGAGATGCCAATAATGAAAGGATGCAGCAATCATGATGAAGATAGAGTGGGGGGGGGTCTATAAAGAGACAAGACTTCCTCATTGATAGAGTACTTGATGAGATGAAGTTGACTATACCTGTTACACTAGCTGAACCCTAAAACTAAGATTCATTTTAAGGGTTATGCTTACATGACATGTCAATTGACTGAATTAAAGATTGTGTGGAATGGAGAGCAAAAGGGCCTTTTTTCAGTCACAGGTTACTAGGCTGTAAGCAAAACGACAAAAGCATATATTAGACAAATATAGTTATATTCTCTTCCGTCTAACCGTTGTTACTAGATGGATGTTACACTCTCACTGCTAAACAAAACGGGAAGGATATCACATTTGGGTAAGTGGAAAGGCATATCCTGCTTGACCATACATCAATACATGATATCAAGGTCTACTTGTAGAGAATTGTTCTATATTAGAGAATCTTCTACTCTGTTAATTTGTCTTTGATCGAAAGGTAGGTCCCATAAGTAAAAACTGTCATGAAGATACTGAAAAGAAATGTATTAAAGAGCATCACACCACCAGGCTTGATCCCGTCAGCTTCTGGCATACAGGAGAGGACACCGCCTTCTACTCCAGTCTGGATTAGGCCTGTTAGAACAATTCTGATTCCATTTGAGTTAGTGATGTCATACATCCATTATGGGCATTTTAGAAACATGCCAGTAATGATGACCTTTGCTGACTTTTTTTAACCTAGCTAAACGTATGTTTTTTAAACTGCTTGTTAACTTGGCACAGCAGTATATATGGACAGGTAAAAGTAACCAGTCAATTGTATAAGCTAAAACAGACATTGGATCAGCCCACCCACAGTTAACAAAAGTATAAATAAATAAGTAAATAATGCTTGTTAAAGTAGTTCTATAAACTGATTAGAAAAAAAATTATTTTAGCAACTTATTTATGCTTGGTTGACCAAGTCAGTCCCACTGGGCCAGTGGCCTCTCATTAGGACAGACCTGAAGTGAGAATCATATATATTATGAGAAATTTGGCCAGGGTGCGCACACTGCTGTAATAGAACACACAGCCTTCTGATGTTCCAGCACCAAAGACAAATTACTACCTGTTGAGACAATGACATCGTTTACACTGAAGCTACGTTGGACCTTGTGTAAATCACATAAAAATATATGAGCCGTGATTTTGTCATTAAAGTGAGATGTAAGCAACAGAGATGAGGCTGACAGATATGTCATATTTTTTGGTCATTGTTAAACTACAAAGGAAAACAAGTATTTTGTTTACAAAGAAGATCCTAGTCAGTGTCAACAAAGGAACTAATTAAATGAAGAAAGGGAGACTGCTTGGACAGTATCTTATGGATTTTGGGTGCATGCTGCCTGGTTCTCCAAATTTAATCTCTTAAATCCAACTAAAGTTTATTTTCTAAGTGTGGAGTTCTGAGAAATCAGACCTCCAGCAACTATCGATGCTCAGCTATTTGAAGGAGAGAAGATGACTCATTTGCTGGCCTCTAAACCAAATGCCCATATGAAAAGGGGTGAGCTACAATTGTAAGCAGTGGAACAGAAGGACAGTCTGGTGGACTGGAAATAGAGCTGTGGTCCTCTGTACAGGGAGCTGCATCAAAGCACTCAGCATCCCCTTGCCCAGAAGTGAAGGTTGCATAAAATGTTTAGCCATATTACCTATGGTAAATGGCTTTGAGACTGTAATGCTATCACGAGCAAGTCTTGCAAGACATTGTGTGATGTTCTTCCTGGCATTCATGCAGGAGAATATTAAACTAGACATTATTCATCTCAACCATGACTGTCCTCATGCTCTATCTGGCAAGCCTGAACACAGACTGACCATAGAAAATGCTTTAAACTGGAGAAGAGCAATTGACTTGAATATCCTGCAAACACCAGTCCACTGACACTATTTGATTGAATTATACTTAGATGAGTAGAATATTAAAGGAAAAGGCATAAAGACATTTGGTTAACTAAAACACTAAGCTCTGGCTTGGAGTTAGTTTTAAGCTTTAGGCATACATTTGGGTTTTAGGTTAGGGTTAGGCTTAGAATCAGAGTTAGGGTCAGGACTGTAGAGGTGTGCAGGAATATATTGGAATGTTTACAGCTGAATTTGTGGCTATATTTTGTGTATTTTCATTCAGTGAACTGTTTGATTAATTAGGTTTTCCTGTTAGTACTTTTCATGTAGACTCTACTACATTTGATATTTTCTTTTCTGTTTGGATAAAGTAACCTACATTATTTTTAAAAGGCCACTCAGCATTTTTTGCCAGGTATGGAACAAAAAAGATGTATTCATTGCTTTTTACTCACTGTAGTCTTGGTTGCAAGAAATAGTCACCACTCAGAATATTGACTGGACAACATTGAATGGATGTAGTTGCAAATCCAGTATTCTGGTACAACAGGAAGTGGGATATTGCCCTTTCCCCAATACAGGGCATCTCGGATTTGGTATATATAATTAGCAGGGGCTACAAAAAGGCTTGTTTCCACCAAAAGATATGTTTTTATGGTTTGTTTTCTTGTTTTTCAATGTTCTGAATATTCAGTATTGTCCAGGCAATGTTTTGAGTATGACTATTTCTGCAGTCCACATTACGATATGGATCCTCACATAAGCAAGCAGCAAACACTGCTGTCACCAAGTAATAATTAATAAAGAGGGCTGTTAATTACCATTCTGATGAAATAGTTGGAGTTCCAGAATATTAACTATATGAATTCAGTAGACTCCCTGATGGGCATGTTACTTCAAATTGTATAACACATTTACTTAAAAAAGAAACATGAAGGTAGCCACCAGGCATTTAGATTAGCTGGACAACCTGTGTTAAATATGGAACATTCATAATACTGAATACGACAGGCTGAGAGGTAGGTGCTTAGTGGTCAGGAGTACAGTGCCAAAAAGAGTGGGACCTTTATCCGCTTCCTTAAGACTGGTAGTTACATAAATTTCTGCCTTTACATGATTCTTCAGGGAGGTAGATTAAAGTATAGAAGCGTAGTGTAGAGCATGCCATTCTGGAGTACAGGCTTTGACTGATGACTTGTGAAATAAATGCAAAGTTACTGCCGTGAAGGAACAGAGGAGCAAATGGTTCAAGCAGGTGTCCAAAAGAAGAAAGTGTGATCAAATATGGAACAATGGTTCATGCTGGGTAGTTGTTAAAGATATACTTGGTAACCTGCAATGTGGTATTAAATGCAAAATCGGTGATGAGTATCTAACAATAAATACTAGGTTGCCAGTACTCTGAAAAGCAGGGCAAGCAAAGCAGAATTGACAAAGTTCACTCCTTAGAAACAGATGGCCTAGGTTTATTGTTTTTCCGATAGATGCTGTTTTATGCAGACTTGCTTCACTTTTGCATAGTACCTATGGTTGAAGACATTCTTCCTACCTTGTTTTCAAAACATTTCTCATAAGTCAGACACACAAAAAGTGGTTAGTAGTACAGTGTTACACATGATAAAAGTCTTAAATTTAAAGAAATGTGCTGGTATATGACGAAGAACAGTGCTCTCACTTGTTATAGTATTGGTGGGACATTCACAAACATTAATTTTCGCACATTTTCTTGTAATGTAGGCCTGTTATCAACCTTAGCAGGTACCCACTGCCCAATTGCACATTTACATGTGTGCTATTGTATGTCTCTTCTACAACGCAGACTCATTTTTTTTTTTGGCTGACGGAATCAGTTTCATTTTATGATCCCTTTAGCATCTCATTCAGTAAGAGACATACATTAGCTACTCGCAGAAGCCTTGGTATCAAGATTAAGAATCAAACTACAAATTTCCCTAGCCAAGGCCTGCTGCAATCTGTTAATTCAACCAAATAATTGCAAATGCACATAGTCAGCTATACACAATCATGGAATTTTGAAAATGCACACTGCAGCATCTATCATCAGCTTTTAAAACATTTTCTAGGAATGCAAATACATTATGCACAAACTAAATATAGGGATAGGTGCATCTCACTGGATATTGCAGATACTAAATCTGTTGGGTGCAACATAAACTGCAACAATGAAGATCAAGATGTTTATTTACCAGAAAAAAGTAACAATGTTACTAAAACTTTCATCTAATTCAAACACTGTATGTTTTGCTTTTGTTAGTTGTCTATGGTTTTCTTAGCACATGAATTGTTGTATTATAAAACAGTTATTTTTCTGGTTTGCAGGAAATGTTAACTGCTCCATAGTCAGCAGACAGCCAAAACAATTTAATTTTCTTATGTCTGACTAAAAATATGTTAGTAATAAAGAAGGAAAAAACTTCCAAGAAATATTTTTTTTTTTCAATCTACCCATCAGCAAGTGAAAGGCTGAGCCAAGTGTCTTTTGCTATACAAGGGCTAAGATCAGAAGCAACTTTGTGCATGGAGGGAAAGATAAAGGACATGTGCTCTCTCTCTGTTACAATGTTACAACTCTCAGATCATAATGATTGTTTCACTATGAAACACTGAGTTTCTGAAAGCTGACACTTCAAAAGAATGAAAAATGTCCAAGATCCAAAACGGTGAAAAACTCTTTTGTTCTTGTTTTTTTTTTTTTTTTTGCTGGGGGATGGAGCCCCCATAAACTCCGAACTTTATATATATATATATATATATATATATATATATATATATATATATATATATATTCACTCTGAGGTCACATCACTCAAAGACATGAGAAATCTCCTTAAAAAGGGAACCATTGCCAGCAGGCAATTAGAAATCACACCAGCAATGATTTCCTATGGGGAAAAGAATTTTACTTTATGCCATTCAGCTTTTTTTTCTGTGAGTTACTAAATCTCAAGGAATTTCTCTTCAAGATTGTGTAGGGATGCCCATAATAATGAATTCTAACGAGCTCTTCTTACAAGATTAAGAAATGGCTACCAGTTCTTATCCACAGACAGTACACATTCTGTCATGATTTACTTCTCGAATAATGCGGTACACCTCACTCTAAGCACACATCTTCATGAAACCTGCTAAATAAATGCTTTGGTTGTACCTGAACATTGGATCCATTGGTAATGTCAAATAAAGCTTTTCATGCCTTATTAAAGCACCATGTACAAATAAGTCCCATTTATTTTAAGGCATTGAGCTACCATTTTGAATGAGACATTTGGTAAATATAATTATTATTCCAGCAAGTACATAAGTTCCATGCAATTTTGAATTATAATATACCTGATAAATATTTATTACAATTTGATTTATTATATACCTAACAAAATATTAATTAAATAATTCTGTTGCCTAGTTTCTTGTTTCAGAGCCAAATTTTACAAAGCCCAGCATGTTGACTACATGAGAAATATTTAATAAATCATTAGTGTTGCTGAAGCCCTAAGATTATTTTTAATGAGAAAATATTTTTGATGATTACATAGGACATTTTAGATGATGTTAACTGCATTGATATGAACTTAGTAAGGTAACAAATGTAATAAGATAGTTTGACAGTAATTTCTGATTTTGCCAAGTACTAACAAACTGTTAGGCACTATAGCCCAGTGGGTTATGTTATGTCCTTCTTATTTACATAGACAGATTGCTAGCAGATCACTTGAACAGAAGGGTTAGGTTACATCCTTCTAATTTACATAGACAGATTGCTAGCAGATCACTTGAACAGAACAGCATACCTTAGTCAGTCCAGAAAAGAAAAAGTTGTGCTTAGCAGTTTTCACAGCAATTTCATTTTGTATTTAACACCTCTTACTGTACACATGCAGATAAGTGTGTTGCTAGTTTAGTGATTGTATTCTGTATTGCTTTTCTTTCCATTGTTGCTGTTTTCCCCATCCCAGGTCATATTTTAGTACAGACATTCTGTGTTTAGTTAAGTAATCTGGTTAATGACTATAAATAAAATGAACAATGTAAAACGCTGTTATCTTAAAATGTTTTTCTGATACCCGCAGTTTCTTACTGTATGATCCTAGCAAACTAACGTTTCAATAAACTAATAATCTGTGATTTTGCGTTCTTTTCTGCACATCAAAAAATATGACCTTTCTTTGACCTCTGTATGTGCTCAATGATTAGATGTATTTCTTTGTGACTTGTGAAGTGCTTTGGGGCACTGCCTAGCTAAATGGTGCTATATAAAACGAAGCTCTTTGCCTTCCTCTTGAAGAAATTGGTTTAGTCCTTTGCAAATGTTTTGAAATGGACTACACAAGGGTGTTGAACTAGCTGGTAATGGTTATTCAGATATTAGCTGCATGTGATGCAGAAAAAAGTATCCAACTATAGAGTGTACAGTCTGTATGTACAGTGCATTGCATGCTATTATTAAGGAAACTAGAGTCACTGCATTTTGTAAACATAATTAAAAAAATGTGAATGAGATAATTCCCTGTGTAGAGTATACAATGACCCGGGAAATTATGTCACAATGCACAGGACTCCTACAAGATAAACATTCTCAACTCTTTGGAGAAGTTTAAAGGCAGAAAACACAGGAAGATGGTTTTGCAGAGATTTAATAAGCAGAAGCTTTCCAAACATTACAGAAAATTTTAGCTTTAGTCCAACAGTACAGACCTGAGTAGTAAGTATGTTAAATGCCTGTGTGGTGTGAGGTTTAACTCCTTGATAATATTTAACCGATGCTAACTCTTACTCAAACAATAAAAGGAGGGATTTGCAGAGCCCAGCAGCATGGAACTATGCAAAGAAAGACAAATCCTTTCTTTCAGAAGACCCTTGAATGTTTCATCCTAGCATGAGATGAGAGTGCCAACACACTCACATGGATGAGTCTGCTTAAATCTCTAAAATGAATTTAGAAGTAGCAATGTTGAAGCAACCTTTATCCTGCTTGCTTGACTGTTTTCCTGCTACAGAAAAGTGTTAATTTGTTGGCATAAAGCATACTTGTAGCTTGGCCTGTGATTCAATAAAAAAAAAACAAGCATGTGGCTCTCTCATTGCAGGTTTGCAGCCATTAAACTGTGCAGTAGGGCTTCCATTCACCACTCTGTTTTCATTTCCGGGAAAAGAGCAGGAGAAAAATCTGAAAACACATGTACTGTACTCTCATCCGAGACACTGTCCATAATAATTAGAAAAACCCAGCATGTGTCCGTGAGGAGGTACTGCCCATATGATAAAAGCAATGAAGCATATGCCCTAGTTTCCAACTTTCAGGTACAACCAAAGCATTTATTTAGCAGGTTCCATGAAGATGTGTGCTTAGAGTGAGGTGTACTACATTATTCAGAACTGTTAGTGGATAAAAACTGGTAGTGGTATATACACACACACACACACACACACACACACACACACACACACACACACACACACACACACACACGTTAATAGTATTTGCAGTATTTGAGGTTTGTGAATATTTTTGTATGCAATGGTGGTGTTTTGCTGGGATATGTCTGGCTGGTTCCTCTGTGTATCTGTTTGCTGCCTTTTTTATAGCAAATGTAAACAACAGCCAGTTTATAAAATGCAAAATAAATAACTAAGGGAGACATGGAAGAATTTTGAGACGTTAGGCAGTGAGAGCTGCGCATTGCTACGGCTGAGTGGTGCATAACACAGCAATTTGACTAACAGCCAAGTGACTTATTGAGGTGCAAAAACACAGAACTGCAAGAAATGAGGTTGCACTGTATGTGGGAAATCTTCTGCTTCCCAAACTGCAGCAATTGTGGAATTAATTATATTAAATAAAAAGGTGTTAGCTCTCAACATGGCAAAGTGTGTTTGTGTGTGTGTGGGTGGGGGGGGGGGGCTTTCTGTACCATAAAAATGTGCTACAAGCTTATGACATTATTGTGTCACAATGTCTGCATTTTGGCAACAGCATTCACCACTGAGATGAAAACTATTAGTTCAAAAGATCAATACTAGTTTTAAATAATATAGGCATATATGCATGGATCACAGCGATTATACTCCGAATTTGGGACAGGAATTTCCATAGGAAATCACTGTTTGTGCGATTTCTAATTATGTGGCATCAGCGATTCACTTTGTTAGGGAGACCTATGAACTTATTTCTTCCTTCTCTGAGTTGGTGCTACTGTGGAGTTGGTATATGTTTAGGTGGTGTGGGGAGCAGAAGGGCTTGTGTTCCCCTGCAAAACCAAGAAAAAAGGAGGCTTTTGCCCCTTTAGATTTCAGGCATTTTTTTCGTTCTTTTGATATACCAACTTTTAGGAACTTGGCGTTTCAAAGTAGAACCTTATTTTTTCTCTACTGCCAAATAATATATTTACTGTAGATCTCCAAACACCATGAATGACTATCTAGTCTATCCACCCTTTCTACTTAAAACCATCACTAGAAAATCTTTTGAAAAGTTGTTGGATAATTTACATTGCAGCTACAATGTAAACCTTTACTACTTTTATCCTAGGCTGCTTGAAACTGTATCATTTATTGTAGTGGGAATCTTTTATTCACATTGTCAGCCTTACCCTTACAACTAAAACCATCCCACCATGCTTTAAGTGGGTCTATATTATCTTATCGAAAACTGAATTTGCCAAACAGCATCTTCATTGGAAATGCTTTTGAGTGAATTTGCTCTTGTGGGGGGCTGTGACCCCCCCACACCTCCGTTAATTATATATACCAACTCCGAGATTGCACTACAGTGAGGAAAGGGCAAATTTTCTGATCCTCATAATACCGTGATTTCACTATTATCAGTTTGCTGAAATGCATTTCCAATGTAGATGCAGTTCAGTGAATTCAGTTTTTGAGGATATAATATAGACCCCTTTAAACATTAGCTTATAATCTTCTTCTTCTTCTTTCGGCTTTTCCCGGTTAGGGGTCGCCACAGCGGATCACTTGTCCGCTCATGATTGGCAGTGGAGTTTTTACAGTGTCACGTTGCCCAACCTTCCACAGAAGGCACACACATGCACACACTCATAATACCCCTCTATAAAGTGTCTCACCCCACCTCAGTTAATGAATATAGGCCCAGTTTGTGCACAGGCAAACATCCTTGAGCAACTGATATATGATCAGATTTGGAATACAGTACCAAAAATGATGCACAAACTAACTAACCAATGTAGCATAAATTAGGAAAAGGTGAATTGATGAAAGTAAGAATTTTAGACATTAAACCTGCATTTCAAAATGTTGATGACAGTCTGTTCATGAACAGGGTAAAAGATACAAATTTTGTTCCTGAAAAACAGCAATGGATGCCCATCTCACAGAATGTTTAAAATTTCATATAAATAATTCCAGAACAGACCTTGCCACTATCTCTAAAGGTGTGTCATGTGGACCTATACTTTGGCAACTTCTGTTCTCACTTCTTATTACTGATTGCTATTTTTCCTACCCAACATTGATTGTATAGTGTACCCTGAAGACTGAATACTGTTCAAAGCCCACAAAGCCTAATTACTTAACTTGGGGCTACAGAATTATTTTTTTTTCTGTTCTGAGCTGGTGATGTAAAACAGGGCATCTATTAATACTAAAAAATCAACAGTTATGGTGTTTGGAACACATAAAAAATAGCTAATACGACATTATTGCTAATTAAGGATACAGATAACACTCACCTACCTTTTGTCATCACAACAGTATCTTGGCATTACCCTGAACCAAATACTGACCTTCATCAAAAACACAGAACAGCAGATTAATAATGTATTTAACCAATTAAAAGTATCATACATAATACCTCATATTTTAACCTCAGAAGCTAGAAGGGCAATAGCAATCAATCTATTGCTAGCAAGACTTGATTATGTTTTGCCTGTTATAGCACTCCATTCTCCATACAATACAGCTATGATACAATCTGTAGGAAAATAAGGCAATAAGATTTATACATCTAGCCAATAATCAACACATCACAGTGTTTCCTTACAGAAGCTAAGCACTTACATGCCTAAGTGTACGAAAATACCTCTTTCAGGGCGCGGACTTAGATTGTATTTCTAATAAATGAATTACCCCATGTGAGACTCAAACCCTGTACCTTGTGTCTGTAAGGTAAATACCTTAACTATTATGCCAACCTCTCTTCCTCTTCGATAACTAATAACAGATTATTGCTAATTAAGGATCCCAGTATACCAGACAAGCAGTTGGGGAAGGAAGGCAAAGCACAATTTTGTGGGGATACGAAGGAAGGCAAAGCACAATTTTGTGGGAATAGGAATCCCTTATCTATGTGTCGGGAGAAGGAATGATGGGAAGGTTAACAGGTAAACATAGTGGAAAGGTGGAGGTGGGTAGGCAGTGGAAGCACAAGCACACAAATAAAACAGTGCAGACAAACACAGGTGGGTGTACACACACACACACGCATACTCCAGGACAAAGAGACATCGGATGGTCAGTGATTAGCAGAGAGTGGACAAATGGTGACATGGAAGAGTAGACAATTCAGAATGGTGAGGGTTGTAGCTCAATAGGATGGAGGGTACATAAGGTAAGGTATAGTGTGGGGTATTGGAAGTGTGCTGATTGCTGACCAGTCTTAACTGATATCAATTGGACCAAGAAGATGGTTCAGATGGGTCATGGTGGTCAGTGAAAAGGGTTAATCCCTGGTCCAATGGCCTGATGATAGTCACCTGCCAGCTGAGTGCATCTGGTATGTGCTTCAGGATGAACATTTTAGCAGCCACCCAGTGAGTCATCCCACTGTCAAATACCTGCCACACTTCTTGCTACACTGATGGATGGGCTGCAGCAGGCTATTCACACAGGTAATTGGCCCGGGAGAGGTCATAACACCCTGTCCAGTGAGGTACTCCTCACCCTCTTACTTAGCACAGATGCAACCTGTTCCTTGGCATCACAACTTAAAGAGGAAGACACATTCCCCCATTAACTGGGAAAACTACTCATGTACCAATACACTTGCCCAACGTCTCCTTGAATTCATTAATTCCAATGGCCTGGACCAGCTCATTCTTACCCCCACTAGAGGTAGCAACATTCTTGACCTGGTCATTATGAACATGGGTGACCATTGCTCTACACCAATAGTCAACTCCTCCCTGGTTAGAGATGACCACAAAATAATCACCTTGGAAATCCAAATCCCTCCCACCCACTCCCCCTGCAATGGTAACCACCATGAAAAACTTCTCCAAAGCTAACTTTGGGATCCTAAGAACAGAGGTGGCTAACTTCATGGCACCCATGCAAATGGAGAATAGTTGCATGACCGCAGAATCTTACACCAATGCACTGTACGAACATGTACACAAATGCATGGATCTTGCCATACCCAACAGAACCAATATGCTCTCCTCCAAAAAAAGGAAGCCAATCTGGTGATCATCTGCCATAAACAAACTCTACAACAGAAGGAGGAAACTGATGCGGAATAAAGTGAAGTCCTAAGACTAGAAAAACTCCCTTATCAGCCTCAACAAAATGTTGAGATCCCTCATCAAATCCTCTAAAGCTAGCTGTGAAAACAGAATTACAGCAGATGGTAAAGACAACCACAAAGCCTTCTATAGTTATGTAAAGAAACTCCACGGCAATACCCAGATTTGCTCTGAGCTACTGCACAATAGTACCGAGTCAACAGATATTGCCAATATACTGGCTGATAGATTTAATGCCAACTTTACCCCACCCCCCAAGGACCAATCACAATACCAGTAGATTGCCAGGCACCCAGTATTACTGTTGCACAGGTTAAAACAGCACTGTCTAAGGCCAAGAATACAGCTTATATGGGACTGGACAATATCCCTGGCTGTGTTATACATGAACTACAGAGTGAACTGGCACCTCACTTGTGTGCCCTGTTCAGTCACAGCCTCACCTCAAGCTTTGTCCCTACCGAACGGCGCACTGCTATAGTCATCCCTCTCCACAAAGGAGGAGTGACTACAGACCCTGGGAACTATCGCCCCATTAGCCTGACAAGTCTGGTAAGCAAAGCTATGGAACATATCATCATGGACCTAATAAACAAGGATACAGGGAATCTCCAAACTCTGGATCCCACACAGTTTGGTTTTGTGAAGGGTAGATCATGCCTGCTCAACTTGGTTGACTTCTTTGAGTCAGTCACCAGAGCTGTGGATGAAGGCAAAGTGGTTCATACAGCCTACCTTGATCTGGCCAAGGCCTTTGATACCATTCCCCACTCAGTGATCATAGAAAGCTAACTAAGCTAGGCATCAACCCCTATATCACTAGGTGGGTTGCAAACTGGCTCAAAGATAGAACCCACAGTGTGAAAGTAGCTCACTCCAACTCAGACTGCCGACTAGTCACGAGTGGAGTCCCACAGGGATTAGCCCTGGGTCCTCTTCTGTTTGGTATCTACTTCTCAGAAGTCCAGTCCAACACAAAGGGACTCTGGCTGACAAAGTTCACAGACAATTGCAAGTTGGGAGCCATTATTAACTCCCCAAGTGATGTTGACATTCTACAGAAAGGCCTCAAGGAGACCAACGACTGGTGTCAGAACCATGGCCTTAAGCTTAATGCCAAAAAATGTGTCATCATCCCCATTGGGAAAAACCCAGTTCCCATGAACTACCACATTGATGGTAGTCCACTGAACACAGAATGCATTATAAGAGATCTGGAAACACAGGTTGACAGCAATCTCTCTTTTGACCACCACACTCCCATTGTGGTCAGAAAGTCCTTCTATGTGGCACATCTCATTACTAAGGGTTTTGCATCCAGGAAGAAAGAGGTCATTGTCTCCCTCTACTCTTCCCTCATTAGACCAATCATTGAGTACAATGCCCCATTTGGCATGTACCTCACTAGATAGCTGGAAAGGCCACAAAAGTACCTAATGAAGAGGATCCTAGGCCTTAAACACATGTTGTACATGGACAGACACAAAAAACTCCAGCTATTCTCTGTCTCATATCATCTACTAAAAGGCGATCCCTGCTTGACTTACAAAGCCATGTCTGACCCAGCTCTGTTAGAAATGCTACATCTACAGAAATCCCAATCCCTCCGCACCACACACTCCAGAGATCTCGACCTCATTACCACAATCAACAGAACATGCTGGAGGGACAGGTTTATAAGCCAAAGACTGCCCATGCTATGGAATAGACTTCCCATACATGTCAAACAGAGCACCTCACTGGCCCTCTTCAAGAGAAACCTAGATGAGTGGATGGGAAATAGAAAATTCACCCCGGGGATCACTCCAGTGGCTGTACTCAACAGAGGCACTGGAAACTAAGGTCAGGTGGTATGATGCCAGGGTTATCCTATGGCTAGGCTTATAAAGGCCCTAGGGCTATTAGCCTAGTACACACCTATGAACCTATGAACAAGAAAAAGGATAACATTAGAGAATATGTCCTGCAAATGATGTTGGTAATATAAGACAACTTAGTAAGTGTGAGCCACGAAGAAGAATACTGTGCTGCAGGTTATATCTAATGGACAACGTGACTGGCCTCCATTTCTGCTTACGCTGAAACACACAAGGAACAAAACAGCCATCTCAAATAGTTGTATGTAAAATACACAGACAACAGTACAAACGTATAGCTCCAGTGGTAAGTGCATGATAGTAAATACATGGAAATGTGCACAAGGCTACAAAATAAAGCCACTATTCCACATGCATGTGCAAGATAGGAGAAGCCTGATATGGTGCCACCAGCCGGATAAATTAACAACTTTGCAATACCCTACAATATACCTCACTGCCAGGATAAAGGGATGGACAGACAGACAACAAGCACAACACACAGACATTCCCTGACAGGAGTCCTCTGATAGTTCTTGGTATCTGTCAGAGAAATAGTGCTTTGTAGATGGTATTTTTCTGGGCTATGAAGGTGAACATTCCCATCTACTATTATTTGTTGAATAACTGAATGGTATGACTAGTTTTTTGAAATTTACATTTGAATATTCATTGAATGAAATTAACTTCCTAGATATTAAGGATAAAAACAAAGCTATTGCCCAAACACCAGGTAAACGCCCCAGCTCCAGAATATAAAAAATCAAAAGCAGTCCAGAAATAGAAGAATGGTGGCGATGCAGGTATACCAGTAGTCGATTTATTGTCAGCTTAAAACATAAACTTCCTTCAGATTAGCGATTTCACTCATAGAGCTTCTTCAGATCATAGATGATCTGAAGAAGCTCTATGAGTGAAAGCGCTAATCTGAAGGAAGTTTATGTTTTAAGCTGACAATAAATCGACTACTGGTATACCTGCGTCACCACCATTCTTCTATTTCTGGATTCCTAGATATTAAGTTAGAAAATGTTAATAATAATATTACTACTTCAATCTTTAGAAAAGAAGTTCAGGCAAACAGATACACACATAGAAGAAGCATGCACGCTACTCACACATTTAAAAGTATAGTGAAGAGTCAACTTTTAAGAGTTAGTCAACTCAATACTGATGAAATGACATGTCTCGACCAGATGGCTAGCATGATAAATGAGTTCAAAGGGAGGGGATATGTTGATACTTTACTTGAACAGTTGAAATATGATATTATAAATGAAAGACAGGATAGGGCGAGACCGTATTTTGCACAGAATACTGGTGTACAAAGTACTATTAATCATAAACAAGAACATTTACGTTGTGTTACTAGATATAGTAGAAGGATCAATGGGTTGAAGGAAATTATATCAAGAAACTGGAGCATATTAGGAACAATGCCAGAAATTAAACAGCTTATAAGGGACAAACCTAATTTTGCCTATAAGAACTGCTCCACTTTTAAACAGCTTCTCTGCTATAAGGACATGAGATATATTGGTCCCAGACAAAATTTAAGGTCAGGCACTTTTCCTTGTTATAATTGTGTATGTTGTAAAGATATTCTGAAAGATGATGAATTCATACACCCAATAACAAAGAAAAAGTATACATGCAAATGTTTTCCCCCATGTAATACTGCTAATATTGTCTATTTAGCTGTGTGTTTGAAATGTCCTGCATTTTATGTTGGAAAATGTACACGTAAACTGAAAGATCGTATCATAGAGCACACATCTGAAATATGTAGGAAAGTCAACACGAATGCACTTGCTAAACATATGGGAGAGAAAAGAATGGATCATGAGTTTCACTTCAGGGTGATTAATGTTATGCAAAGAAATAGAAGGGGTGGTGATTTAAATAATAAATTAGAAATCTGTGAGTATGAATGAATCATACAACTACAAGCAGATTCTGCACCAGGCATAAATACAGCTGTCAGCCATAAACCAGTTTTGAAGAGAAAAAAAAATGTCTGTAAGTTGATATTGTGTTTAAATATTTGCATTTGTTGAAGCCCAGAATTGGACCAGAGAACCTCTGGCTTTAAAGTGACAATACTGACCACTACTCCACTGTGCTGTTGTGTTTTAGGGTATGTGTAATGATTTTATGGTACTGTTAGATGCTTATTTCTTTATTTTTATCATATTTAAATAATTGATTCTATTTTTTGATTGGAGCTGTCTCACACGGTTTTAGTCTGAATTTGTTTTAATGCAGATGTGATTATACTAGCTGTTACTTAACACTGAAGAAGGGCATTGGCCTGAAAGCTTTGTGGTTTTATTGTTTTTTGAATAAACTGCTATAGATCTGCTCAGCGTTTCCAATGGCTGGAGTCTTTTGTTCTTAATTTTGGATTTCCCACCTCTCCAGTGGCGGTTTACCTCAGTGTTGGTCCTGTTTGTTGCAGTTACTGGTATCTGTCAGAGGAAATAGTCTTTAGTAGGAATATATTATATAATATAATATATAGCTATCTATATCTATGTCTTTATATATATTATTATTATATGATATAAATGACATAAAAAAGTAAAATGTACATTTCAAAAACAGCAGCTGTGAATTCTTCCTATACCAAGCAGTCCTTTGCTGCCCATCGTCTGCTTCACCCCGTAAATATGAATTATGAATCAGGATCAGTGCAGCCTAGCACTGCCATGAAGCAAGAGGATCGTTTACATAGAAGCGGCATGCACAAGCGCTCGTGCATAGGTGATTGGCAGTGTTTTGTACACTGTAACTGCACAGTATGTTGCCCTTGTGTTTCACCAAAATTTAGTGATTCATAGGTATCTTATAATACTGAAGAATTACCTCTCCCCCCCAAAAAACAACTGTATATACAGACGTGATATTTTATAAAACTGTGTTTTCGTCAAACTGACATTTATGTTAAAAACTTCATCAGACTGTATCCCCAATGTATCCTACATTGTGTACATTTGAAAAAATATGAGAAGGGAGCTATAAGAAAGCTATTTGTTGGAAATTTAAACTCTATCTCCTATAATTTGAATGTACACAAAAGAGCATCTATAAATATATACAAATATGTAAATGATATAGGGATATTGATGCGCATTGGTGCAGTGGTTAATAGGTTTACAGTCATAATTGTGATTGAAGGTTCAGTGCCCAATGTTGAATAACAGTTGGCTGGACCTGTGTTGTCAAACCTTCATTTGTGCGAGTCCTGGTTCAGCAAATGCACAGTGCATTCACACATATGAGGTTGATCTTGTAACTAGTGATCATGGTACAGTGGAGATTGGGAAATTTACCCTTTTCCCCACTGTAGTGCGATCTTAGAGTTGGAATTTATGATTTTCAGGAGGTGTGAGGACCACAGGGGGGCTTGCCCCCCCTGCAAAATTGTCATGTCATATAATGTGCAGTGTCAGACTGCAGTCTACAGATGTCTAGAAAGGTTGAATTTGCAACAGGAGGTGTGTTTGCAACATTCAGACCTTCTCAACATTCTGAGTCAAACGTTTTGGTTGACATTTAAGGTAGGAATTTGTTTTGCCTGTCAACTGTATGATAGCAATCCGTGGTTAACATTGTTGCCTCACAGGAAGAGGTTCTCCAGTTTGATTCTCAGCTGGTCAGCTGGGGTGCCTTCTATGCAGAGTCTGCATGTTCTTCCTGCATTCTCATGAGCTTCCTCTAGGTACTTTGGTTTCCTCCCACATTCCAAAGACATGTGTCTGGAGTGTTTCTCCCCAGGCATCTGTTGAAAATAGGCTCTGTCCTAGCTGGACTTTCCTGTCTACAAATGTTAAGTAAATAAAACATGTGCCTTAATGAATTGTCTAATGGTCTTGTTACATGAGATGAGTTTATTTGGTTGAAAAGCAATACACCAAAGGTTCTAATTATGTTTAGTGTACCAGAGTTTCATAAGAACCTAAACAGACTGACTTACCAGTAGTAGCAGGGTTGGGCTCTAAGATTGAGCAACTCTAATTTTAAGCAATAAAATTAAGTGCTTTAGGAAAAGCAAAGTCCTTTATTAAAGACTCATTTGATTTTGTTTTAAAACAAGGAGGCACTGAGTTTAAAGAAGGGTTTTTTTGTGATACCTGGAAAAGTGGACAGAGATTCAAGGATTGGATAAACTTCATGCATCACAGATGGGGATGCACTGGGTATGTTACTATAATGCATGTTTATATAGCAGCCATGCACTGTATGTTGGAAGGCCACAGATACCACTACTTATGTTTACCATTGGTACGCTACATGTTCAGGGACACAAATCTGACAACAGATTCATGTCAGTTCTATATCTGCATAATATGCACCATTGTTTGCATGCATAGCACAGGTCCTCCCATAGTCTAGTCTTTTAATGTATATTGCAAGCTTGACTACTGCTACAATGATACCTGTACGTTTCTACTACAAGCACTTGAGTCACAAGTGCTTGAAGATCACTAACTCAAAATCGGGGACTTGAGCTTCTTGTAGCCCATACAGGCTGCTGCTCATGCTTGAACTTAAATATGAGTTCAGGCAAGCAGCTACCGCACCTTACCTGACACATTATTTGAGTTCAAACAAGGTAAGTGAAGAAGCCTTAGAGATAGAGAGAGAAGGGTGGGAGTGTTGCAGTTATGGAGGTAATTCAGCTTTAACGAGCAGGAGGGAGATTTTAGGGTTTGGGAGAGGCAGTGGAGTTTAGGGTTACAGAGTGGCAGGGGAGTTTTAGGTTTAGGAAGTGGTAAGGGAGTTTAGGGTTGGGGATGGACAGTGGAGTTTTAGGTTAAGGGCGCAATCTAGAATTTTACATTTAAGGAGATGAAGTGGAGTTTTAGGTTTAGGTATTGAGGACTCAGGTTAGGAACTGTGTGGGAATTTTAGGGTCAGAGTTAGTGCTCGGATAGGGCTATACAGATTAACAGGGTCAGATTTTGGGAGAACTAAGTAGTAAAGTAAGATCAAGATAGTGGGAGTTAGTTAGCAAATGCATTGTGAGCTAGTAGTATGAAAAACTTGTAGTCGACCTCACCACTACAGTTTGGCTTAGGACAATGGGCTGATTTTGGCACCTGTGTGCAGTCTGATGATGCTGGTGAGACACAAATTAAGTCATACTCAGATGACACCAGGCACTATCTGTCTCTACCCCTTGGACCTGTGCACAGTCTGATGATGATGCTGACACACAGATTAAGTCATACTCAGATGACACCAGACACTATCTGTCTCTACCCATTGGACCTGTGTGCAGTGTGATGATAATGGTGAGACACAGATTAAGTCATGCTCAGATGACACCAGGCACTATCTGTCTCTACCCCTTGGACCTGTGCACAGTCTGATGATGATGCTGACACACAGATTAAGTCATACTCAGATGACACCAGAAACTATCTGTCTCTACCCCTTGGACCTATGTGCAGTGCGATGATAATGGTGAGACACAGATTAAGTCATGCTCAGATGACACCAGGCACTATCTGCCTCTACCCCTTGGACCTGTGCACAGTCTGATGATGATACTGACACACAGATTAAGTCATACTCAGATGACACCAGACACTATCTGTCTCTACCCCTTGGACCTGTGTGCAGTCTGATGATGATGGTGAGACACAGATTAAGTCATACTCAGATGACACCAGGCACTATCTGTCTCTACCCCTTGGACCTGTGCACAGTCTGATGATGATGCTGAGACACAGATTAAGTCATACTCAGATGACACCAGGCACTATCTGTCTCTACCCCTTGGACCTGTGCACAGTCTGATGATGATGCTACGACACAGATTAAGTCATACTCAGATGACACCAGGCACTGTCTGTCTCTACCCCTTGGACCTGTGGACAGTCTGATGATGATGGTGAGACAAAGATTAAGTCATACTCATATGACACCAGGTACTGTCTCTCTCTACCCCTTGGACAGGTTGAGGTTATGGCCATGACCACCCTTGGACTACCAGCTCTGCAACCAGGCTGTTACCTTCCTCTGTTGAAGGGGTTTCCATGGGACAGAGGGGGCACCAGTGGTGCTTCCAATGTTGCTGCAGCAAAGGAGCTTATTGCCTGTAATGTGGGTATATTGACCATATGGCAGCCTCACAGGGATTCTCAGTGCCATCACATATCACAGCCAGCCCCTGATATGTGGGTGACATTAGGATTTAAATCAACAGATTTACAGGACTATCATCCAGACATGGTCTGATGCCACCCATGCTGACATGGTCATGATTGTGGCTTGGTGATTTCAATGAGAATGTCACCCATCACTATTAATACTTTTCTGAGATCCCATGGTCCAGAGATAATTCCATACTAAGGTTTATGAGGGCTATAGTAGTTTCTGCCATATCAACCTCTGTGTTAAGAATAGCAAGTGTCATCATGAGTACCCTGTCCAGTAATGTTGTCTGTGCTCAGGAGTGGTTATGTACAAAGGGTGGTCCCAATGGGAGGTCACAGCAGGATACATTTTCTACTCCTGCAGGTTGAGGGTCTATCATTACCTGTTTCCAAGTTGTGGGTGGCAACAACCGCCAGACTCTAGGAGAAGGACACTGTTCCATTGGCATCTGTAGTTGTTCGATTCCAAAAGCAATGCAGTGACTCTCACAAGGAGGCTGTAGTCCCACCATACAATTGCCAGCTTAGTGGACCCCAGTCATGGTTAGATAGCAGCACATTTTCCAGGTAATGGTCAAATAGTACCATCTCCTCAGAGGACACTATGACAAAGATTTCCCCTTTACACAAGACCCCATTTCTGCCTTTGGAGACATGCCCACCTTACCCAGGCTGTGATGTTAGCCATGTGTCATTACGTCCCTTGTCGCTTGTGCAAAAGGTAATGGCTGTGACCCTCTCTACTGTCCATCTCTCCAGAGTGGTCTGGCACATGGTGTGACTTGACCATGCACTGCTCAGTATAGTTTTTAAATATGCATGCATCAAGTTCCACAGTAACTACAACTCACAACCTTAGCCCTCTGCACCAACTTTCAGACAAAAAGAATGAACATGGTGAAAGTATCTTTGGGGTATTTAGTAACTGTCAGGAACAGCAAAGAATAGGATTTGTAGAATATCAAGAGACTAATAAGTGAGGAGAATCTTCCAGAATTGTCTGAACAATATCTAGGGTAACAGTGATGTTTGTTGTAATAATCACAAAATGAAGTATGGATTTCCAGTGAAATGTTAATTTACCTTCAATTTATTCACTCAATCCTTCAGATCACACACATTCATCAAACAATGACTTCCTTAGAATCTGAAATACACACCCAATTACATTTATGATATGGAGGATTGTACCTCAGATTCTGCAGAAGTCGTTGTTTGATGAAAGCAAGTATTTTGTGCACAATTGTTTATATGTTTGTTGACAATCTTTTGCTACCCATTCATCCTAAATGCAAAAAAGTGATGTGATTTGTCAGAATGTCCAGTTACAACTTTTCTCATTTTTCTTTTTGGATTCCGTATGGTGCATATCCCAGCACCCCCATCCATTGCCAGGAATACCAGCAGCTCATCTTATTCCCAGACTAACTCCAATTTTGGGCTGGGGTCAGTGAGCATCATAAGGGCATCCAGGAAGGGGGACGTAGCTTGCCATCAATGCTTTACTGGGGAATTACTTCTTTATGACCTACCCCTAGTTTTTTATTCTTGCCCCTTCACTCACCTACTTACATCAGAGTTTTTCCCCATCTATGTACCACTTTTCCTCTTAGGGAGCACCTTAGACAAGCAACACCCCCGGGATGGGTACAACCATCCCTACCTGCCAACACCACAGACACCTCAGCTGCTAATCGAACCCGAATCACCTAGACTGTAGTTGGGGCTTTTCTATGTCACAGTGCTGCTCTAATGACAATTTCTGAGGCTGCTGTGTAAGGTTTACTGAGCTTAGAGAACTCAGGTTTGTGAAAAATGAAGCAGTGGTATATTAGTTTAAATAGGAGAGAGGTGGATAGTGCTGAATCATTAATATCTACCGGCAGTCAGCTAAGTAAGTGTCACATCCCTGACCTCCAGTGGGCTGGATCATACTTGCCCAGAGCTGAGAGACAGAATAAAGATTAAGTATGAGAAAATCATTTTGGCAGAGCAAGAAAAGCAGCTTTTTGCTTTTCTTACTCAGTCAAAGTAATTTTCTCAAATTTAATGTGTAATCACAGCAAAGAATGTTGTAAATTCAGTAGGTTGATTAAGTTACAATGAAACAAACTACTGCGCATTGTCTACCTTTCAAGCTCAATCATCTTGAGCAGGATAAAGCAGTCCATATAACTAGTGCTGAAGGTGTGATTAGCACCACAGCACAATTTTCAATGTCAGAGATGAGGAAAGTGAGACTGTGGCATCATATAAGGCAGACTTTGTACACCATTTGTAGTTTGTGGAAAGGTTTTGTAAAAAGTTGCTAATAGTTTTATTGTTAAGTTTCTTGAACATTAGTGGAGTATTAAAGGTAAATCTTAGTAATGTGAATGAAAACAAAGGTAATCCAGAAAGCTCCAGTCAAGTCTAATAACCCAACCATGACCCAGAGGGTGAGAGGAATTATGAGAAACATAGTACGAAGGATTAGTCCAGATAAAATGGGTCTATATCAAAAGACCGAATGGAAATAACAGCAAACGGCAAAACATCGAAAAGACCGGTCCTCGAACTTGCTGTTGTGGGGGACTGTGCCCCCCACACCCCCTGCTAAATATATATACCCACTCCAAGATCGCACTACAATGAGGAAAGGGCAAATATTCCAATCTTCACTGTACCACGATCTCACAAACAGCACTTCGAGGTCTGGTCTTTTAGATGTTTTGTCATTTGCTGTTATTTCCATTCGGTCTTCTGATATAGACCCAATAAAATCACTTTAGCTATCAGATCTAGGAGACTGTCTCTCTGATGGCCTCCCTGTTGGAGGAATAAAGATGCCTTGTTAATGTTTGCAGTAGTTTATTCAAGTTAAGTAGGTAGATGTATGAGTGTTCTTGAAAAAAAGGGAGGACATCATAAAGAAATTCTCCTAGATCTGCTAGCTAAAGGAATTTTTATCTGGACTAACCCTTTGTACTTGATAATTTCAATGAAGAGACAACTCACTGATTTTTCTTTGTGCTGTGCATTATGTGTTCATGATCTGTCTTGTGATAAATAGCTGGATATTTTTACAACACTCTTTTAGTTTCTGTCACCTTTTTCAATCTCTCAAAAGCATCTGGCACAGTAAGTCATTGTAAACTACTCTAAAAGGTCACCAGTCACTGCTTCTTTAATACTTCTATCAAATGGTCCCATAGCTTCCCGAATAATAGACGAAATGCATTGTGGCAAACAACAAAGTCTTCCATCTTTCCAGTTAACATAGATGTCCATAATGGCTCTATACTGGGTTCATTGCTATTGCTATTGCTCCAGGCCCCTCCTGAACCCTTGTTTGCTACACCCCATCCATTAATCAACAGCAAGGCAAAACCTAGGAATCATATTCTTCAATCGAAGTCTGGCTTTAAAAACATACTCAATGTTAAAAAAAAGAAAAGTCATGCTCTTCCTGCCTCGATTAAGTCCTGTCACACATACTAATTTCCCATTACCCCTTACATCAATATTATCCTGTATATTGTCCCAAATACCAAACTCCTTAGCATTACCTTGGAGAATAAACTGAAATTTAACTTCCATATATCCAGTGTCATAAAAAATATCAAAACCTAGGTGCCTTATACAGAATCAGAACTGATCACTGTGAACAAGCTTGCATGGCTTCACCCAGTGCTTACCTACTAGGCTCCACCCAGTGCTTACCTACTACCCTGTCTACTCCATGCTGCCCCAGCCTACACTAACTTTCATGCTACTTAACGACAAAGACTGGAGCAATGCTACAACAAAGCAATAAAATGTGCTTCTAACCTCCCAAGTATAACTGACCACTGCATTGCTATACATAAAAACAACTGGATAGAATTCATCAGCTGCCTTCAATACATCTAACTGAAAGTAGCCCACTCTGTACTGCACCAACCATTAAAATTTCCTCCCCTAATCTCACTGATGAAGTGGTACTATCTCACAAGAGAAGTCTAGTCTATAGCAAATGTCTTGTCTATCAGGGCATGGCCTCAAATGCACATGGTGAAGCCTTGTACTCATGCCATGCGGCCAAACTCTGGAACCGGTCGCCATTTGCCCTCAGACAATCTCAAACTCAGAACAGCCTCAAGGAATATCTCCACAGTCATTTCCTTCACTCTGATGCCTGCTTCTGCTCTTCCTGTCCTGATTAATCACATGTCCCCTGTAGTATTTCCTTCCTCTCACACCACAGCTTCTTCTCTCATCAGTAACTCTAAACGTTTGCTCTTTTCATAGCCGTTGATGTGAATCCTTAACCCTTTCTTTTCCTTAACAGTGAATATGCAGATTAATAATGCCACACCTCTTCACCCACTTTTACACTCAGTCCTGTATTTTTTACACATTTTGGTATGGGTGTCTGTCAGCATTTTACTCTTTATCTCTTGTTCCAACTCTTCTATAACTGCAGTACCCTAACTACCCGCTTTTTATTACTTTTCCTTCTTTGACAACTGCTGCTGTCATATTCACCTAGATGCCTAGTCTATGCTGAACTTAATCACTATATTTCAAACATTGTTTGTACTCACAAAAGGTCTGCTATGATCTCTTTATATGCTTTTCTTTCACTAAACATGTTTTGGGAGATTTTCTCCCTGGGCCTCCACTGAAAAGGGGTCTTACATGACACAGTCAGAACTTCCCAGTAACCAGATGCAAACAAATTAATAAATCTATTTTTTTCTGTATTCATTTTCAAGTGAGAATTCGTTATCCAAAAGTTTCAGTGTTGTGAAGAAATTTTATGGTTTGAGATCGGTGGGCAAATGGAGATACAGTATACAACAGATAATTAAATGAAAAGTTTCACTTGTGGTTTCTATCTCTATCTATTTCCCTTATTTCTTGATGTTTTATTTGTTACTGAAGTAAGTAAACTGGTCCAAGAACTTTTAGCGACCTTTAATAGTTGCATCTCAGGCAAAGACAGTACAACAGAGAAAATATAAAAACATAAATTTGTACAACTTTAACAGACATAAGCAAAAATAAGGCACGTTGAAAAATGTAGTTCTGAAAACAGAAAAAATGGGTTATAACCTAATAGGAGAGATTAAAGAGATTGAGACTGTAGGGAGTGAAGACAGGCTCGGGAATGGAAAGGCAAATTGCAGCATACATAATGTACAGACATAGAAACTTTGAGATCTAAGAGAGTAGGGATCATGCTGTTTGTACTAGTATACAAGTAAGTATTATTAACACTAGTACTACATTACACTGGGCAGGAAAGTGTCACTGAGAAGTTGGACATCCCACTGTCATTAAATAACACGTGGGAAGGGGAGGGTAAAAAATATAACAGTGACAGTTGCTCAAAATGGATATATCTGAGGTTCTTTCTTTTATGAGTTTACCAGAAGCAAAGCAGTGCCAACATAGCAGGATAACAAGGCATTTTAAAAGGATAGATGTGCACACTGGAGTTGTACTTTACAACTCAATTACCTGAGAATCACAGACAGACAGAACTCTTTGCTTCCTGATGATACAGCTATCATAACTTGTGTTGTGTACAGAGCTCTCTCTTACCCGTATCCTGGTATACCTTCAGTCCTATAATAGCAAAAGAAGTTTGCAGAGGCCAAGAGCAAAAAAGGCAGCACAAGGAAGACTATATTCTATGTGCAGCATTATTATTATAGCTTACAGTTTCTAGAACAAGGGATCCCTGTACTATATACATTCATTAATTTTTACAATTTCGGGTCAGTGACAGTGCTGGTTTGTCTGGCAACCTTTCAAAATCAGCAAATTAAAACAAGAGCTGCTCAAAGGTTAATATTTTCTGATTAATTTATTTCTGAGTGGTTAACTTTTTTTAAGTAAAAACATAGTAACTTCTTGTTTTAAAAGGTTGCAGCCTTGTTAGCGAACATTGAGAGGAATGACAGTTAACAAGAGAGAACATCAGCTTATGCAGTTTACTGACACTAGAAAATAACACATGAAGAGATGGCATCTCACCAGGTATGTCAGCAAGACCAAAAACACAACAAGGTGGTACATATAATCTCATGCACATCTCATTAGCACATTCTTTAGGCAATACTGTCTGTCTCCATATCAAAACTGGAAAGTCTTGAGGTTCGCATCTGGATTGGAGACAGTAGCTCAGTTCAGCTGAAATGTGAAAAGCGGGCATAAGGATTTTTGACAGTTTGATAGTTTCAGTAAGACACAGCAGTATGAGAGAATGCAAACAGTACCATATATCCTAATAAGAAAAACTAAGAAATGTAAAATGTTTAGGCATGAATGAGCTACAAATAATGTATAAGTGAAGGGATCATGTACTTTATCAGTCAGTCTTGCTGCATGTATTCGTTTTCACCATGCTCTCTCCCTTTTATGTATCCATTTATTGGGCTGCTGAAAGATGGCATGCCCATTGACAATTTTATTTTTCCTACTCTGTTCTTATGTACAGAAAAAAAATGAAATAATTTAAAAGCTGAAAGCATTCAAATGACACTGTGATTTCATATCATTCTAGTATTTAAATTATTTCCACAAGTTTTCATAGCAATAATTCTTCTTCTATCTGTTAAATTCATTGAATGTTCCTTTTTTTCTTGCCCTGAAGTAAAAACTGACTCTGACACTATTCCTTCAAAAGAATAAGTGCAATATCACTAACAGACTTGCTGTTTTATGGAAAGAATACATGAATTTCCAAGATGCAGTCATGCTTTTCTTTTAGTAGCTTTAGAAACAAAATGAATGTGATGAGCCATGAAACTGAAATTTCAGATAAAATTTTGTGCAGTCTGGTAGAAACAGAAGCCTGCTGTGAATCAGTTTTATGAAGCCAAACAGGTATCAAGACAGCTGTTTAATTATTTTGACCAGACAACTGACCTGTGGTTCATTCATGTTAGTATGAGACCATCGAGTGTCTTCCTTCTGAGTCATTAACATCTTTTTGCATAATGTCATATCCCTGGCTTCGGAATCCTGCTTCTCATTTATTAATTTATCTGATGTGAGGCGTGAAATGATAGATTCATTACTAAAATAAAGGCCAGTGTTAATTTTTGTTCTTTCTTTTGTAATCTGTAAGTTGCAGAAGTTGAACGATGTAACATACTTGGAGGGGTGGTGGGTTCCTGACACTGCTTCAGCTCACACAAAGCACACTATGCTGGCTTGAAAATACTGGACACAAAGGTAATGTTTCTAATTTGTCTTTTTTTCAGGCCTACAGCTAGTACAGTTAGCCATGGGGTAGCAGCCTTATACACTGCAATTCCACATTTTACTAATTTATTTACTTATTTACTTTTTATGCACTTATTTACTGCAGCTTTGTATAAGCTGAAGCAGGTAGGAGACGTCTAACTTATGCACAATATAATAGTTTATAATAAGCAGTAAGAGCATAGTGCTGATGACATTAGAGCAGAAAATAGATAATAAGTTATCCATAAAGGAGTATGAACGTCATTATTTTTTTTTGTCCCCTACCACCACTTCTGATCTCTGTCCCACATGTTCTTATAAACCCAGTCATTCCTTTATTGTGTAAGCAGCAAAAAACTGCCATACCCTTTGTGATAATGTGTGATGTGCGATATTGCCAGCTGTGCCAGGAGAAGTAGGGCAACTGATGCGTAACATATACCAGTATAGCTAGCTTGAGTTTTGTGAAGAATTATATGTCATTTGTATATCAAACTGATTTGTACAGGTGCTTATGCTGAAAATGTATTTGTAAAGCAGATTGGGTTAAAAATGTACCAATAGTGGGTCCTGCTGGACAGAAAAGAAATAAACCTGTATGTCAAACCGTATTGTAATTGTTGAAATTAATATATTATAACAGAGACTATTGGAAGAGAAGGGGTTAATCTCAGTCCAGCTAACTTTGAAAAATAGTCGGAAATTAAATTACCTGGTTTAGGCCATAAAGATTGTATCTTACAGTTATTACAGCGAGAGACAAAATGTCTGTGAAAACCAGGACTAGAAATCCTAATGTATTGTCCTTAGGAGTGAACTAATTGCTACCCTGAAAGGGTGAATGTTTCTGAAATGGTTTTATAGCTTCCAGATGCTATAACAGATCTTAGCAAAGCTCTATGTGTGTATGGTAACACATATGTGCAAGATTCTGGTTCAATTTCTAATAAAGGGGGTAGCCTGGGAACCAGAGTCAGATGACCAGATGTATGTGATGTCATTCTGTAATCCAGCACTGAAATGATGTTTTAATACTAGATGAGGCATAAGCCTCAGAGCAGTCTGTTTTTGAAACCTGACAAAGAAGGATCACTCACCCACTTCATCTTGCCTTACATTAGTAAGTAACCAGGGAATAGTAATTCTTTAGATCAGTCAGGAAAATATAATGAGATGAGTTAAGTACTGTTTTTCTATATCTGTGTGAATCTATTTATCTGTGTTATTTTTTTATATTTCCTGTGATGAAACTCTGGTGTTTATTGTAAATAGATATTTAATATGTTCATGTTCATTTATTATTTATTATTAAATATATTTAAACTTTTCATCATGGCTGGTCTTTTAGGGAATATTTTAACCTTTGAGAGTTTGTTTGTGTCTTTCGGCTTTTCCCGGTTAGGGGTCACCGCAGCGGAACTCCGGTCCGCTAATGATTGGCAGTAGATTTTTATGTACAGGCTTGCCAGGCCTAATGCACAACCTTCAACGAAGGAATGCCCATTCACACATGTCGCTACACAGAAGACGCTCTAACTGAGAATCAAACAGGCAACGTCTAACTGTGAGGCGACAACGCTACTGCAGCACCACCACCGCAATATTTTAACCTTTGAGAGTACTTATATTTATTTGGTGACACTATGGCCACTCCTAAAAGCCTTGCTGCATTGGTCAAACACTACCATTTCTATTAGTATTAATTTTAATAAGTATAATTGGATGACCTGATAACAGCCTTACAGTAGTTGGCCCTGGAGTGTTCTGGCTGCAGTATCTACCTTATAGTCTGGGCAGAGGGGGCATAGCTGGTAAATCTGTGCCAGCCCTTCCCAGGTGTGTGTGTGTGTGTGTGTGTGTGTGTGTGTGTGTGTGTGTGTGTGTGTGTGTGTGTGTGTGTGTGAAAATCAAATCTCAAAGAGTGTGTGTGTGAGCTACTTGATGCAGGGACACAGAGCACTGGTTTCACAGAGAGGGTGCTAGAGAACTTGACTTGGAACACTCAGCTGAAGACTCAACTCTACAGATGAAGTCAGTCTGGAGTCTTACTTGGGGCCTGGTGAGAGTGAGGGAAATCCAGCCCCAGGACATGAGTGTGTTCCCTATGTGACCTTAAGGGAAATTGTGTTTGGTGCAGAAAGCTGCATCTGGAAATAGTAGGCATATCTATTTTTTTTTGTTCCAAGTTAATGTCCCTCATTAGTGTCCATTGTGAGCATTGAGTTTCCTTGATTACTAGCCCAAAGGAGGGATGTTGCACCCTTCATGGCATGCAAGACCTCCCTCTCTATGGAGTGAATGTCCTTAGTGGCACTTGCTGGTGAAGTCACCCCACCTGATGAGCAAGAGTCAGGAGGAAGACTTCACATATACAGCCAGATTAGAAATGTTATTATGCAAGGGAAGGGTAATCCCAATTGTTTCAGCTGCAGTACCTGCCAGCTGCCAAATGTTTGGTAAACTGTGTATGGGCATAGTAGTAGTACCATTTTGAAACTCCAAGGGGGAATACTTGACCATGTGCCAAAACCCACTACTTCTCCCCAGATTGTCTGACCTGAAATAAATCTCTCAAACCTGTCCATCTTCTCCAGCACCCAAGTCAATCAAACTCAGGTCTTTGAATACCAGCCATAACTCCATTCCTTTATGCCATGAAGCAGGTAGAATTAATTGCTTATTTCTGATTAGCACACTATTTATTTACTATTTGTTCATCAAATAAGCAGAGTGGTCTTTTGACCTTTTCTAGCAATGATCTGAGCTGAAACAGCAGAAAATACATCATGGTATTTCAATCAACAATATTATATATACAAAATGAGTTGTTGTTGTTGTGTCTTTCAGCTTATCCTGGTTAGGGGTTGCCACAGTGGAACTCTGGTCTGCTAATGTTTGGTAGTGGATTTTTACGTGCCGAGTTACCAACCCTGACACACAACCTTCAATGAAGGCACGCCCATTCACCCATGCCTCCACACAGAAGACACTCTAGCTGAGAATCGAATGCAACAACGCTACTGCAGCACCACTACAAAATTCAGAACATAAGACTGAATCCAGATAAAGTAACATTAAAAGATCCAGTCAGAGTGTACTGAAAATAAAGATGGATGCAAAATGCATGCTGAAATGTGCATATCACACTTGCAGTGATAAATATAATCCATAAACTCTTATATACTTGTGAAATATTTGAGTATAAGATACCACAATAGGAGACTGAGAAAAGTTAAGAGACTGAGAAATGTTTTTTAAATGTATTCTTCATGATATGAGATGATGAGTTATCTAACCATTGTCATGGTAGCAGTTGCAGGTAGATTCAGTAAAGAGATGGTCTTTAAGTGCATCATTGTAGCTTTTAATGGTGTCTAGATTTTTGATGTAGGCAGGTGAATCCAGGTAGCAGGTCCTAGTCTAGAGAAAGCTCTCTCACCTACAGCAGTTTTAAATGGAGGGTGTATTAGATTGAAACTGTTGCCTTGTATACTTTTGAGTACATAAGGGTTGTCTTGTAACAGTAGCTTCACTCTGAAAGGGGTGGGGGGCAGTGACTGTGTTTTATCACCTTGTAAATTAGGGTACCTAAAAGAAATATGGCCGTAACGATGCACTGAAAGTCAATGGTGTATCTGGGGGTTGTTTATAGAATGAATCTGCAGATTTTATTCCTGGCAGTCTGTATGCTGTGATTATTGTGGGTTGAACACATAGTGAGAAAAGGAAGGCCATACTGAAGTTTGGGTATTAAAATATTTTTAGCAATGGCCCTGCAAGCACCTGGTAAAAGGAGGTGAATGATTTTTTTAACAATTCTGCCTGAGCAAGGAGTTTGTGTGTATGGTAAAGGAAAGGACAGGATCAAGTATTTAGGCTCAGGTACCTCTGTTTAGTGAAATTAGGTATTACATTCCCATTAAGATCTGTTAAGACAATAGCAGGAATAGTGAGTAATATCCTGGCTGATACAAAGATCATGACATTCATTTTCTTAAGGTTAATTAGTAGCTTGTTAGTAGCAAACCAGGTGCATAACTGGGTTAAATTGTCCTGTAACTTGGTTTGCAGGTCAGAGTGGCTAGTACTGGATTGCAGGAGCAGCATATCTTCGGACTACATTATTAATTTAAGATTTGATAATTCTAGGAGGAGATCATTAACAAACAGCAAGAAGAGAAGAGAAGGGGACCTTGTACAGCCCTTGCAGTGCATCTGCATTAGAGACGAGGACCTAGCACAGACCCTTGCCGTACACCTGTATTAGAGAAGAGGAAATAGCACAGACCCTTGCAGTACATCTGTGTTAGAGAAAAGGACCTAGCACAGACCCTTATGGTATACCTGTATTAGAGAAGAGGGCCTAGCACAGACCCTTGCAGTACATCTGTGTTAGAGAAAAGGACCTAGCACAGACCCTTATGGTATACCTGTATTAGAGAAGAGGGCCTAGCACAGACCCTTGCAGTACATCTGTGTTAGAGAAAAGGAACTAGCACAGACCCTTATGGTATACCTGTATTAGAGAAGAGGGCCTAGCACGGACCCTTGCAGTGCACCTGTATTAGAGAAGAGGGCCTAGGATGGGCCCTTGCAGTACACTTGTATTAGAGAAGAGGACATAGCACAGAACTTTGTAATATAACTGTATTAAGTTAACAAGCAGAAGAGGATGAGACCATAGCTCTCAACCTCTTAATACAAAAAATCTGGACAAAGCCAAAAATAATGGAGGGACAAATCCCCAAAGTAGGGACACATTTTAAATATTTCTCTTATAAACATAGAAAATTGCTAGAAGAAAATGTTTTGTGTTACCATGCATTTTCTGAAGGATATGAAGTCTGAAACTCAAATGCCTGTCATTATTTAGTGAATTCAGTCCTCAATGATTTGCCATAAAAATCCAAAAAACACAAATTTTATGAAGAAAGGACCAAAAATTTGAGGCAAAAATTGGACATTCTCTGAAATTCTGGGCCGTTGATCTGCAAATCCAGCAGATAGTGTTATTTCCAAAGTAAGTGAGATAGGTTAAACAAATGAGTAAAGGATTTAGTATTTTTTTCAGCTGCAAGTCTTAGGTAGGTGAAATGAAGGTTGCTAGATTTAGATCCCAAATTGTTGATCTTAAGAAGTAGGGACTTGTTCTGTTTTACTGAAGTTTCAGAGAAGTAAAAGGCTGTTGCATAAGAGACAAGATGGTATAGATCAGGAGATGGAGATTCTTGCTCATTGATGGGGAAGTAAATTGTTGAAAAGGCTTAAGTTATGTCAGTTACAGTGGACTGCAAAAAGTGAGCATAATCATTAGCAAAGGTGGAATGATTCAATTTTCATAAAAAAAAAAAAAAAAAAAAATAGAATAAATCCCAAGATAGCAAACAAAAAAAATCCAAATTGATAAAAATAACCACCAGAGTCGAAAACGTTAGATAAGAACCAGCTAGGCTCACAGCAACACCCAAGTTTAATCAACACTTTTTGACAAAGTATACAAATATAAATCCAGACATCAGATTTTACTGTTCCTTGATGGAAATGTTATTAACAAACAGCTATTTTTTGTTTAATCATAAATATTATAAACAAAAAAGAGAAGTGGTAATGGGCTCCACTGTTACTCCCGCCTATGCCAATTTGATCTTGGAGTGGTGGAAAATCGAAGTGTTATCCAGACTAGCATATTTTTTGGTGTCTTTTTTATAGAGATTTGTAGACAATTTATGTTTTATGTTTTTTGGATATGAGTTAGATTGTGACAAATTCCTGAAGGGATTAAATGGCAGTTCTAAATTCTTACATTTTGTATTGGGTGAAAAAGGCAAGTCAGTGAATTTTTTAGACATTCAACTGATATGGGACAACTTGTCTAATGCTTTTGTCAGTAATCTAAAGAGCACTTTTTCAAATTGTTATTTACATTATTCAGGTAATCACCCTACATTAATTAAAAATATTATTCCTAGAGGCCAATTCATCAGGACTTCTAGGATGACCAGCAAAGAATCAGATTTTGATGAGGAAACAAAATTTATTACAGCTTTGTTTACAGACGGGATATAGTTCTAGTTTTCTTTATAATATTTCATAGGAAATCAGATCTAAGAGAGCAGATAAATTCCCACCTATTTTGATATATGGCTTGAAGAATAACAAAAATTATATTAGTAAGGATGTCACACCAATAGATTTATTAAACCTGAACTTTCCACGTTTCGGTCTTCATATGACTGTAAATAGTGTCAGTATTAGAAATATTATAACAAATAATTAGAAGATTACTGAAGGCAATGGTGACCTTATAAGATTATTTGATAACAAGCCATGAAGAGTTGCTGTTTAAAAAATCCTTTGGAACACAATAATACAAAGTTATTTGCTACCATTACTTCTAAAAACAGGGGCACTTATAAAAGTAATATGTGTTCTGCATGTAGGTTCATTAATGAGGGTCCTGTTGCTATGTTGGAACATCTTAATTTTACTGTTGAAGTGCCTGGTAGATTTAATTGTGTTTCCAAAGGCTTAGTTTATATTGCTAATTGTTCTAATTGCCCAGGCTTCAATGTTGGGATGACCACTTGAAGCCTGGGCAAGAGAATTAAAGAGCATGTATGTGACATAAAGAGAAAAGACAGCAGAAATGCCCTCTATAGACACACTGTTAATTGTAATAAATTCAAAAAGTTTTTATTTGCTGTTTTAGAATCTGTCTCATTGGATGAAAGGGGGTGGGAATTATAGGAATGAAATAGAAAAGAAAGAAGCTGAATAGCAAGTCCGTTTGAATGCTGATAAAGTATCAGGTCTTAATGAAACAATAAATATAAAATGTTTATTAAAGGACCGATGACTTGCCATTCAAGACTAGGAGATTGAAAATTCACATAATGACAATACATAGTAAAGCAAAGTCGGACTTTTTTTAAGTAGTGATTTTTGACAGTGGACTGGCGATATTTAAATTTTAATTGTCTTAATTGATACTGATTTGTTATTGGTTGTTATATTATTCATGGTACTGTCTATATGTAATCACATGTTTTGGAATTTATTTCTGATGAAGTCTTTTTTGGACAAAAGCGTTGATTAAACTTGAGTATGCTAAAGTTGCTGTGAATCATGCTGGCTGTTATTTAACCTTTTCGCCTCTGGTGGTTATTTTTATCAATGATTCAATTTTAAAGGTTAATTCTTGGTATCTGAGGAGTTATTTACATACATCATTTTGCTTCTGTTTCTGTCTATGGTACAGGGCTTTTGCTTAAACTCAGAAAAGCTTGGTATAGCTCTGTATTGTTGGGGTTCCTTTTCTAGTTCTTTTAGGGTGAATGTCCGGCTTTAATTTTATTTTTAATATCCACTGAAAGCCATGGACAACACTGTGATCTAAGTCTTCTTTTTGTAAGGGGGTACGGTGTATCATGAATTATGGTCAGATTTGTGTTGAAAAATTCTAAAGTGGAGGTGGGTTCATATATGGCATACAAGGGAGTCTGAGCTATAGCAATGAGAAGGGTGTTGAGATTCATTAGCTTATTATTAGGGAAAGAGCTTCCTTCAATTATTTGAGGAGTTTTTTTATATGTTCTAAATGTCAAAATAGATTTACTGGGTGAGAGGTTACTCAGAGCATTAGGGAGTATTTCAGTGAGAAGGCGCATGTTTTGCATGTTGGGTATTATTAAGTCAAGTGTGGAGTTAAAGCCAGATCTTGTATTTTTTTTTTCAAGTATGAACCTGCATTCTTTGGGCCAGACTACAATACTGCAACATTTTGTTTAGAGACAGCACTGATATTTACATCACCAAGAATAACTGCAATGTTATGTATGCCTTTAGGGAATATATGTTGTAGAGTTTTATGTAAAAGAGAGACAGAGGAGAGTGGGGAATGTACACTGCCGCAATCCCCAATGTGAGTATGCCCACCTAATGTGATGTGAGAGAGTATCCGTTTGGGACTGTTGTCATTTGCAGTATGACAATTAGTGAAATCCACAACTGTAACTGGTGGTTTTGTTGGTATGCTAAGAAAAGTGTTAAGAGATTAATAACTGGCATTATTGGCAAGCTAGTTGAGTTTATAAATTGTAAGGACAGTGATAGGGTGCAGATGAGGAAATGTCATGGATATAACAGATAATTTAGCAAGGTATCAGGAAGGTGAGAGAGCTGGTAGAATGAAGAGACAAAGCTAGTAGTAGTCTGTGTCAATAAGTAATGTAACAATGTTTGTTCTAACCTAAAAAGATGAGATGGAAAGGTGGGTAAAAGAAACAGCCCAGCCTAAATGTTGCCAGTGCTGTAAATCCAGTGTATTCCATCCAGTTCAAAGTGGATGTTCCAGGGAGAAGATGAAATGGCACAGTTACTGTAGATAGCAAAGGCTGTGTCACAAAATAATGTGAAAGTGCAGTCTATTTCTGCAACCTAGGCTGTGAGTTAAAAGTGTAAATGCAGCCTGCCACCTAAGTGAAGATTTAAAATGGTCAGATGAGAGAAGGATCATAGCCTACCTGACCTCTAGGCTATGTGCATAGGTTAAGTAGCACATACTATCCGTCACCCAGGCTGTGTACATAGGTTATGTACTACAGCCTGCCTGCTACCTAGGTTATGTGCATAGGTAAATAGCACAGCTTGCCTACCACCCAGGTTGTGTACATAAGTTAAGTAGCACATTCTACTTGCCAGCTAGGTTGTGTACATAGGTTAAGTAGCACATTCTACCTGCCACCTAGGTTGTGCACATAAATTAAGTAGTACATGCTACCTGCCACCCAGGTTGTATAGAGAGGTTAAGTAGCATGTGCTACCTGCTACCCAGGCTGTGTGCACAAGTTAAGTAGCACATGCTACCTGCCACCTAGACTGTTGGAGTAGTAGTATAGAGATTGAACATAGCTGTGAATGAAAGGTTAAGAATCATAGCCTACCTGCCACCCAAGCTGTGTGCATGAATTAAATTGTACTGTTGCTTAGACTGCTGGAGTAGCCATATAAGAAAAAAAGGCCTTATAACAGTATGATATCAGTCCGGTTAGCACCTAGGCTGTGTGTAAAGATGTGTGGACTGTCTATCTGCAAGCTAGACTACAGGAGTAGAAGTGTAGAAGGAAGAGCTTTTAGGATCGGCAATGAAAGACTAAGGAGAAAGAGGATCGGGCAAAAGTAGAAAATGAACAGACTATATACTACCTGCTTTGTGGAAAGGTTAACCTGCACAACCTCTCCTACCAAAATTATTGTAATAGTTGCATAAAAAGTTTGGAGGGTGGTCTAATGGTTAAGGTGTTTGCCTTACAAACACAAGGTACAGAGTTTGAATCTCACAGGGGATAATTGGCTAGGCTTAAAATGGCTCGCAAGGGCAGTTAGCTTAGTACTAACCTATAAACCTATGAAAAGTGAAATAGGACACAAGCATAGACCAAAAGGGAAAGAATAAGTACAGGAACAAGGTGAATAAATAGACGCGAGGGGATGAGGGATCTAGTGAAGAAAGAAGTGGGAGTAAAGAAGGGGACAGCTTATCTGAGATAAGGTCTGTTTGAACAACATTGCTATTGTAGTAGGGTATTTCTGTAAGCCAGAAATATGCAAAGGAAGGCAGGAATTACACTTAGCAAGACACAAAATGGAAGTGCAGCAAGAAGCTTGGGTTGGAGATTGCTATAACGGTTAAGGTGTTTACCTCACAGTCACAGAGAACAGAGTATGATTCTCACCTTTGGAAAGGAAATTGGATAGACTTATGGCCCACAAGGACAGCTAGCCTAATATTTACCTATGAACCTATGAGGCAGAGAAAACGTCGAGAAGAAAAAGAAAGTGCTTAGCTAAAACAAAAACTCTGATCTTGCTAAGTTAATTAAGAGGAAATCATTGATGGGTTAATACTGAGTTTGTCAGAATGTTAGCCATTGTAAGGAAAGGTGGTGGTGGTGGTGTATTAATTATAAAGTAAACTACAGTGTGTTGCTAAGAGATTCTAGATTACAATAATATTATTCTGCCTGATTAGTGGGGTCAAGAAATTACGAGTTATGAGAGTAACAGAGTTGAAGTTTAGATAGAAAAGAGCATACGTTAGCTGGAGTTAAAATATATATATAAATATAAGTTAAGTTGGTGTGGGTATTTAATTCTACAACAGAAGCTAGACCTGCTTGAAAAGTTTTGTCAAGATCAGAGAAAGAATCTTATCGGCAGAAGGCCAGCTGAGTGGTATAATTGGAAAAGTGATGTATCTAGTTTTGATTGAGTGATTACCAGTGATCCAGGTTGTAGGATTGGTAAGGTAAGTATAAATGTGATGATGTAGGGGTGAATGAGAATGAGGGTGAGCACCTAAGTGAAGCCATGTGTAAGCTGGCGTGAGCCTGGCAATGAGCAGCACTCTGCCATCACTGAGAATAATGCCACAATGAGAGTAAAACATAACTGACTAACAATTGGTTTAGTTGTTGGTGTTATTTGAAGAGGGTACAGTAATTGTCAGCTTGGGAGTATATGGTTGACAGACCACACTGCTTCACCAGGGATAATCTGCCCCTGTCATCTTAGCCTTTTGAATATTGGCTAAAATGTTGACCACCTGCAAAGTGCCTTTTTTAGGCTGCAATCCTGGTAAATCTTCCAACATTGCACAACAAACTCAGGACAATTTGAAGGTATTACTGCTCAATGCCAGTGATACAAAGAGAAAACTCTACTCCCTCCTAGGCTTACTTACCCTAAAGAGCATAGAGATCTGTGTACAGAGACACGGTTTAAAGCCACAGAGAACACTCCAGCAGTGCAAGGCTGCAACGCATTCCACACATTTAGTCAAGCTAATGCAAATGAAGGAACAAAAGGTGGAGGTGTGTCAATGACCATCAAAAAACAGTCACACCTCAAGACTATTTAAGCAGTATGACCTACTTGACTCAATATCCACTAAGCAATAAGCAAAGTCCCATACCATATTATTCTAAGCTATAGGTCCCCCTCTATGACTCAGAACACCCATATCAAATACCTAAATGAAATGGAAACACTCTGCATTGAACCCAACACTATGGTTCTGGGTGACTTCAATTACCTCACAATATAAACAAGGAAACTTCACAAACATGGCAAAACTTTGCACTCACACAAGAATTACATCCTGACTTGTCAGGTCAGACAATAAATCTGTCTACCTTGAAATCAAATTAAAACTTGTTACCACATCATATGCAAGTATGCTTAGAAATTATTTTAAAGCATATCACCTGTTATTGAATGACACACTGGAAAATTTTCAGACCTGGCAAACTGCATAAATATCATTGCCTTTGCAGAATTGTTCACATAAACCCTATACCATAATGTAAACAAATGCATTGAGGCAAATGTACCCACACAAAATAAGCACAGGAATAACTCAAGGAATAAACCACCCTAGTGGAGTCCCAATATCAACAAGTTATATAACAAAATAAAAGAAACCATGACTAAAAATTAGGAAGTGCAATGCCCAGCAAGGCAAACAACCCTCATAAAACTAAATAAAAAATACTCAAAAGTTTTATCAAATTCATCAAAGCCAAACGTGGGGTAAAGATAGCCTCATAGGCAAAGGATAACAATAAAACCTTCTTTAGCTATGTATGCAAACTCAAAGGTAACACACAACAATGTGTTAAACTAATTGTGAGTGGAATCATCTATATGAAGTTAGAAGATATAGCAAACATGCTAACAAATTTAGCTCCAATTTCACCTCGCTGTCTCCCAACAACACTTCCCAAGAGATACCCTCAACTATAACTCCCCAGTTATCACTAGCAAACAGGTCCTCAATGTGCTCTCCAGTGCAAAAATACTGTATCTACGGGCCATGTTAATATCTTAGGTTCCCCCCTGAGTAGCATGAAACATGGCCTATCTGGGCCTTTAGGATCATTTTTCATCCTTATCTTCCAAACTGGCTTTGTGCCTAGACAATGGATGAATGTAACAGTTATCTCTCTACACACGGGTTAGGCCATCTTCTGACCTGGGTTAATACAAACCTATAAGTATGATTAGTCTCATATGTTAGGCTATCAAAATAATTATCATGGATATTAAGGCAAAAGAAATCAACACAGATTAGATTTGTCAAGGGCAGATCATGCCTGCTCAACCTGATCGACTTCTTTGCGAAAGTTACCAAAGCTATGGCTTAGGGTAAGTGTATACACTACCTAGCATGACCTGGCCAAGGCATTTAAAACTATTCCACATGTGGGTATTGTTGACAAACTCACAAAAGTAGGAGTAAAGGCCCAGGTTACTTTTTGGATAGCCAGCTGACTCACAGATAGGACACAGGAAGTCAGGATCAGGGACAATATGTTCACAAAAAGGCCAGTTACCAGCATAGACCTTCAAGACTCATTGCTTGAGCCACTTCTTTCTGGCATCTACTTTTTAGAAGTCAAACCTAGCATTAAACGCCTCATGTTCTCAAGTTGACCAGTTTGTGGATGGCTGCAAGCTCAGAGGGATTATAGAGTTCCTCAACGACATTGATATCCACCAACAGTGTTTGTTGCAAGCTAATGATTGGTTCCAGATCCACAGTCTAAAACTGAATGCCAAAAATTGCACAATAGTATATTTTGAAAAGTCGGCTTCCCCCTAGGAATTATTGGTTAGATAATACATGCTTAACAGTGAACACAGTGGTTAGGGACTTGGAAGCATACGTATACAGTGACCTTGACTTTGACCACCATGTATCTACTATTGTAAGGAAATCATTCTGTATTGTACAACTCATTAGCAAGGGTATGGCATCTAAATCCAAAGATGTCATTATCCTGCTATACTCAGCCCTCATTAGATGAATCACGGAGTACAATTCTCCCTTCGGTATGTACCTTATCAGGCATATGCAACTACTGGAACTCCATCAAAGGTTCCTTACAAAGAAAATAGAAAGCATAAACCACATGGAGTACATAGATCAAATTAAAGCCTACAGACCATTGAAAGGTGATCTGTGCCTGGCCTACAAGGCATCATCTGATCCTGTACTGATGATCTTGCAACATATCATCAAGTCTGACATCATTAGCAATACCTGATTCAAGAGCCTAAACTTCATTCATAAAATAAACAGAACATGTTGTAGGGATATGCGTCTCAGACACTACTCTGCTTTAGGACAAGGTTCTCCTCCATGTGAAGCAGAGGTGGTCTATTGCCCTATTCAAATGTACCCTGGACCAGTGAATGGGAAATCGAAAATTTACCCTTGGACTCATATCTTCCCCCTATTGGATAGAAGCAGTTTCTAAATGCTCTACCACAAAACACAAAATATGCCCCTGGATAATTTATCTTGTCAGATATGTATGGGAATACATGGTTAGGCTTAAAAAGGTCTCTTAAGGCAGTTAACCTAGTAATTACTTATGAACCTATGAGATGGTCCAGCATTACCCTACCTCAGAACAGGTCTCCGCAGAGGCCAACGTGATAGTGGTCATGTTACATGAAGTGCCATCACCATCTCCACCTAATATGGAAGATCTAAGCAGCAACAAATATTTGTCAGTAGTAATAATAGTGCCAAACATATAACAACAAATCAGAAAGAGAAAAAAATTACACCACTGTGCAGTTATTATACCATTCAGGGTAATGTTTTCGAACCTTCACTTTTTATGAATGGAGATCATCATGACGTCTATGCTGTATGCTACAGGTCATCAAATTAATATGTATGCTGTTGCCTTGTCCTAATGATACTTGTGGCTGAGGATAAATTCTCAGTTCGGTCATAACAGGCATCAGCTTTCTTGAAGGCAGTACAGAGGTCCAGGTGGCACTTACCATAGTAGCCACGAAGGTGATAAAGCATAGTTTTCCTCTCTTTTATGCACTATGCAGGCACTCCCTGGGTCACTAGGAGAAAATACCATTCACGTGAATCTCTTCTGAAAATTCTTTCATGAGGTACAAAATGTCAACCTTTGAACCATGTTTACAATGCGGCTTCTGAATTATGGGTAGTGCAACACAGAACTGTGCAGTAGGGTGACCCATGTACTTATGCAGGTCTGCATTATAAGCCCACCACCACCTGATGTTAGGAAGCATATGCAACAAGCTTCACCTTAAGTCAAAGATGCTTGGCAGCAAATATACCTATTCATAGATGATCAAGCAACATGACCTATATTGTCCACATAGGTATAAACTTGTAATGTTTTATTGCCATTTTGTTTCCTAAGTTATCCGGAATTTGTAAATTGTATTTGATATCTGAGCAGTATTACGAGGCATAGCAGCAATTCATGGACCTATGGGCAGTTCTGGGGAGAAATACATTACACTGAAAGTATGCAGTAAGCTGTTTTGTCTTCCTTCTTAAGGACATGTGCCCTGGCAGTGTAATTCATGTCAGAAAAGGTTAGCAATACAAACATTTATGCCTCATGTTATGTAGGGCAGAGCACTGCTACAGTGGCTAGAGTAGAGGCTGGGGCCGGACAACAGGTTGATTTGGCACACATGCAACATCTGATGGCGAGGACAAGAGAAAGACACCTGAGTCACACTATAATGACACAGTAGCACTATCAACAACCTGGGAGAGTATCCACCTATAATTCAGGCTAAAGGTACAGCCTTATCCATAGATGACTCTGAGGCTGCATAGTCTGAGTGCTTACCATCCTCACTAGGAAGGGTCCACGTAGTACCACCTACTAATAATGCTCCCCCTGCGACCATGACAGCAGGTGAGTGTACTCCATCTGTGGTTGGAATACCACTATGCTGTAGCCTTGTGAGATCACATATGGCATCTGCATGTAGGTGGCACTCAAGGTCATTCGACAGGTATGCTGAAGTATCATCTGGGCACAGTTTGCTGCAACACATCTGAACTTCAGTTACATTTCTAAAAGCAGCGAAAGGACAATACCTTCAGGTATAGTGATGTAAGGCAGTATCCAAACATTAAATGAAATTACTGGAATATATTTAGAGCTGTCAATACTTTCCCCCCCTCACTTTTGCAAAGTGTGGTCTGTACTGCAGAGTAAAACTACTGTAAGGTCCCCCTTCCCCCAGACCTTATATTGCTTTAGTTTAAGCTAATTTAACTCATTAGTATATTATGTAAATAAACAATAGTATAGTCATCTACACATCAGTCATAAAAATTACTCCAAAGTTCTGGTCCTCAATACATTTTCTGCTCAATCCATCCATCCATCCAGCCATCCATCGACAACCCCTCTTTCCCCATTTTTCCATATGAGGTCAGAGTGTTACTTTAACAGGTGACAATCATCTAGAAGCAAGGTTCACACTATCAGGTGGCTAGCCCTACTGTGGTTGTTCTTCCATACCACACACACACACACACACACACACACACACACACACACACACACACACACACTCACACCTCTGGCCAATTTAGAGTGTCCAATCCACCTACTGCATGTCTTTGAAATGTGGGAGGAAACCAGAGCACCTGTAGGAAACCTATGCAAACACAGGGAGGACATGCAGACTCCACACAGAAGACACCCCAACCTGGTTCAGAAAAGACTCCTGCCCTTCACAAAACTGCTTTCCACTTGAAATAGCCAGAAAAAGTTAATACCTGCTTTATAGAAAGGATAGCTGCCCTCACCAATAGTATTCCACCTTACTCTACTCAAAACAGCAACATATCAAATATTACCCCCCCCCCCAAAATCCTCCTAATCAATGAAGAGTAGGGGTCCAATAAATATTCTTAGGTTCATAGGTTCAAAGGTTCATAGGTGTTCACTAGGCTAACAATCACAAGGGCCTTTCTAAGCCTAGCCATGCATCCCAAATCTCTGACACGTTCTGATACCATTGATAAGTGTAAGCATGGGCCTGGGAGATGAACCATTTACAGGTTACTTGTTTGCATTAGAGACATAGGTGCCAAACCAGGGATGAATTTCTGGTTTACCATCCAATTGTCCAAGTTGCACTTGAATTGGTTTAGGCAGGAACTCTGCTTCACATGGATGGGAGCCTATTTCATAGATGGGGTAGTCTCTGAGATACATACCCATCTCTCCAGCAGGTTCTATTTATATCACAGGCAAGGTTTAAGTCTTCAGAATGGGTAATTCTGGTACTGTTTGTTTTGTGGATATGCAGGAGGTCCATCAGAGTGGGGTCTGACAATGCTCTGTATGCCAGGCATAGATCTCCCCTCAAACACCTGCAGAAGACAGAATACAGATATAGGGCCTTTAGGCAGTCAGCCTAGGACATTTTACTTATGCCCTGTATTCTTTTAGTGAGGAACCTCTGTGGACAATCCAGTTCTTGGATATACCTGGTTATGTGCATACCAAAGGGGGCATTGTAGTGAATGATAGGTTCCAAATGCAGTGGAACAATGACTTCCTTGGACTTAGATGCCATACCTTTGTTTTATAAGTTGCGCAACACAGAATGATTCCCTCACCACTGTACGCACGTGATGATCAAAGGCTATTTTACTATCTGTGTTTGTCCCTAAGTCCCTGACTACTGGGTCAACTCTAAGGGGTGTCTTGTCAATGTGATAATTACCAGGGATGGATGACTTCCCAAAGGATGCAATTATGCATTTCTTGGCATTTAGTTTTAGTCGATGGCTCTGACACCAGTTGTTTGTCTGTGTCAGCCCCTCCTGGAAAATATTTGTCAGTATGAGATTTAATGACAGCTCTTAATTTGCAATCGTCTGCAAATTTAGTCAGCCAGAGACCACTGACACTAGCCTTGACTTCTGAGAAGTAAATAACAAAAAGGAGCTGTCCAAGGACTGATCCCTGACATACTGCACTTGCGACTGGCCACTTTGTAGAGGTGGACTCCCCAATTCTAACTTCCTGGGTCCTGTGAGCCAGTTGGCTATCCACCGGGTGACATACGGGTTTGTACCTAACCTCTTGAGTTTGTCAACAATGCCCGAGGTAGGCAGTGTGAATGATTTTGCCCTCATCCATTGCTTTGGTGACATTCTCAAAGAAGTCCACCAGGTTGAATAGGCATGATCTCCCCATAATGAAACCAAACTGGGTTGGGTACAGTGTCTGGAGGTTTACTATATCTCTGTTAATCATTTCCATGATAATTCTTTCCATGGCTTTACATATAAGACTAGTGAGACTTATGGGTCTGTAGTTTCCAGGGTCTCTAGATGGCCCACCTTTGAGCAGACGGATGACTGTTGCCTTTCTCCATTCATGAGGCATGAAGCCTGTTTGGAGGCTACAGTTAAATAGTAATTCCAGAGGCCCTGGTAGGTCATGTTTCATGCTATTTAGTAGGCATCCTGGGATATTGTCTGGGCCTATTGATGCAGTGTTCTTGGTCTTAGAGAGAGCATTAAGGACCTGTTCCCTAGTGATAGTAGGGAGAGTTATATTTGATTATATTTCCCGAGGGAAGACTGATGGGTAGAAAAGAGTTAAGTTGGAGCTGAATTCATCAGCCAGGAGGTTTGCTATATCTTCTGGCTCACTATAGGTGGTTGCATTTTCAATGAGCTCTGCACACAATTGTGTATTGCCTTTGAAATTGTGGACATAGCTAAAGAATGCTTTGTGGTTCTTCCTTGGCCTGGGACACCAAATGTACCTCAATTTTGCCTTTGGCAGACTTTATTTGTCCTCTGAGTTGAATGTTTAGTTTGATGAGAGTGTTTTTATCCTTCTGGGTGCTGCACCTCCTAATTTTTGCCATGATTTTCTTCCTCCTGTTATACATCCGATTGATTTTTTGATTCCACCAGGGTGGCTTGTTTTTTTAGTTAGTTCTGTACTTCTTCCTGGTGGGTACAGCTGCCTCTATGCAGCTATTAACATGTTTGTACATGGTTTCTGTGAACAGTTCTACATACGCAGAAGTGTTCTCAGGGTTTATAGGGGCTTGAAATTTTGCCAGGTTCCCACTCAATAGCAGGAGGTTAGCCTTAGAATTTAGAGTTCCTGAATATTCCAGGTTTAGCTGGGGATCTAGGTTTTATTTTTACTTCAAAGGAGACCATTTTGTGCTCTGACCTTACCAGGGAAGGCATTACACTAGGGGGTGTGCAGCACTCTCTCATATTAGTGAGGACCAGATCCACTATAGTTAAATACCTGGTTGGTGTATTGACTATCTGGTCCAGGGATTTTGAGTTTACAAAATCCAGGAATCTCTGTGCATGTACATTTGGTGTCATATAGGATTCCCAGTTAATAGTGTGGTAATTAATGTCACCCATGAATATGGTATTGGGTTGGATGGTTAGTGTTTCTAATAAGTTTAAATAAATGGTATGGGTTTCCGGGGTCATGGATCGGAGAAGTATAGCTTGCAAGGAAGTGGTATTGGATTTTACCTATAGTGATTTGAACATGGAGCAGCTCAAGTGCATTGTCCTGTTTGACCAGCCTTGAAGTATATTCATTTTTGATGCAAATAGAGACATCTCCACCTTTAGTCCCTGCCTGTGAAGTAGCTGGTCTAAATGTGTGGAAGGCATTATAACCTTGCACTGTTGGTGTGCTGTCCGCTGCTTTAAACCACATCTCAGAGACTGCACAGACATCAGCATCCTCTAGGGTAATGAGATCTTTCAGGGAGTGGAGTTTTTTGTAGCATTGAGCAGTAATACCTTTAGATTTTTTTGGTTTTGATTTGCAGTGTCACTATGGGGGAAGACAATGTTTTAGCTAATATTCGAAAGCCTAGAAGGGAGAGATGCAGACCATCCCTAGCAAAGCAGCGTGGTCTGTTGACCATCTCCTTCAATGCTGACAAATATTGCACCCCTTTAGAATGACATCAAAAACTAAGCCAGTTATTAAAGTCAATCATCTTTTGTTCATATTGTGGCATCATCCTTGGAGAAGGTAAAATGCTGCTCAGTGCTAAGCTCATACTAGCCTGGGACACACATTCCAAGAGCTCCATGAACTCTCTCTTCATATAGTCTAGGGAGGTATGTCTCAGGTCATTTACTCCCACTCCCAGTACTAATTTATGAACCTATGAACCTATGACTGAGTCATATTGGTAATTGTGGTCCAATGAACTGAATGCCTGCTTAATGTGGCGGATCCTAGCACCTGATAAGCAACTGACCATGCCTTTTGCCTTATTCAGCCTGGTGTGAGGGACATCAGTGTGTCTCATAATGAAATCTCCAGTGACTAGAATGTTGGATTATGTGGTGGCTTGCCTTATGGGCTTAGAGGTAGAGGCTCCATGAGATGTAGCTCTATGTGTTGATGTGGGTGCTGTTTTGAAAGAGTGTGTATGGGGCTGTTGAGGGTATTTCATATGTCTAGTTTGTCTTGGAGGTCTTTGTGGTTTAGGAAGGTTGCATGTAAGTGTCTCAGTATATGTGGGTCTATATGTCTGCTTTGAATTGTGTGGGATGGGTGCAGCATGTGTACTACTGACAACCTTATTGACATTAGGAGTACTTTTATGTGAGAGCTTTGCCTCCAGTGACATTGTGTAAATACGTCTCTCACATACCATATCAGTTTGTTTGAGAATTAACTGGTTGTCAATAAACATGACACAATTTCTACATTGTCTCAGGATACCCATACCTGCCAAGCTGGTAATGGAAACAGTAGGAAAGTTCATATCCATGGCAACAGACCCTTTTTTATTGATTAGACTCTTGGAGTGAGAATATCAGTCACTCTCAGGAGTATCTGGTTTGTAACTCTGGGGACAGTGCTTGTCACTGCAAACTAGTTATACTGTGTGCAACTAGATATTGGAGAAATATCAATTGTGCTTTTACAGGAAAAATGTCACATGTACTAACAAATTTACCCTAAAATTGTACCAACATCGACTATAAAAAAAAAAAAAAACTTCTACTCAAACTTAAATCATTCTCCATGGCTGAAGACAACCTTCCACCTGAATACTTTAAGATGGCTGCAAAGCAATATCTTATCCAGTAAGTATCCTAATCAACAGAAGCATACAGAAATTTTATGTACCATCTATCTGGAAAAAATCATATATTATCCCTCTCCATAAGGGAGGAAACTCAACAGAAGTTTCTAATTCTGAGCCTAGTGCTATTCTGTCTCCTGTCTCAAAAATCCTTGAACAATGTGTCTATTAGCAACTTCTTCACCCCCTCCTGACAGAACAACTTGTAACAAGTATTCAACAAGTATTTCACATGGGGCTATAGTACAAATACTGCATTATTATCTTTCATGGATAATATAAACAGTAACAAGGACTCTGGTAAATGTATCTCTTCCCTATTTCTAGATGTCTCTCCACAGCCTTTGATGTTATCTCACATAGAAACCCCCTAGAACAAATGATCCATCTTGGCCTATCTCCTTCATCCTACTTCTCGACATTGGTTTAAAAGCTACCTATCTGACACAGAAAAAACAGCCAGTTGACAACATACCTCCTCCCCTTACCTCCTTGTTACACTGGTGTAGCATAAGGTTCATTTCTTAGCCCCCTTCTCTTTAACTCTTTCACTAATGACTTTCACTCCTCTGCTAGGCAAGCATCACTGACACAATATGCTCATGGCGACACTAATATGCTTATCAAGCAATTTGGCACATCTACAAACCAATCAAGAAGGCTTCACCTCATTTGATAACTGGCTTCACAACTCCTGTTTAAACCCTCCAAAAAACTACTCTTATTTCCCCTAAAAGCACAGTAGAAAGATAAACCCACCTTTAAAATTTTCTCACTAAATAGTATAAAGATAGAAATGGTATCCCAAACAAAATTGCTTCAGGTAACAATTGATGACATCCTTGCATTTGAACTCCATATGCAAAATAATGTAAAAAAAACTCATAGAAAACAAAGCATCTTATATAGACACAAACATTTTCTTACTAAATCCACAAAAGCCACCCTATCAATTACCTCTTTCCACTCTTTTACAGGTGGCCTTGTCCTTAACAACCAGCAGACTGTTGTTAAATCCAAAATCAGATTATGCTATAAAAAGTGGCTAAATTTGCCACTAATAAACAGTATTACACACATCACTGCAAACTCACAAAATCTTGAACTGGCTCAAGCTATCCCAGCACTTTGACTTTGTCTGACTAGCTATGGGTGGCAGTATCATGCATAAACCCTTGGACAGCCTAGAATTAAACTCTATTTCACCTCCCTATCACCCAAAGAGACCCCTTCATTCACAGGACAAGAAACTCCCCAACATCTATAAATCTCAAAAATCACCTGGGAACAGTCTCCACTCTTACTCACTTGACAAAAAATCTTCCATAGGCTATTAGATCAGTAAATAATCATCCTAACATCTTCAAAAAGGTCACTTATCAAACTCTTGGCTCTTTTTTATGCTCCACTCCTGGCTAAAATTTATCATTCCTTATCAGCAGTACAATTCACTATCTTCACCAACCTTCCCTTGCTCAATGTCTATCTTCCTCGCTGTCCTTGCTCTATATCTATAAACTATAAGCAATACCTTCCCAATGCTGCTGTTACTGCCATAGATAATGAAGTATACCTAGCAAGAGTCAGCTGTATTATTCCGCAAACTAAAATTGTAACGTGTTATATTATTTTTTTCTTCTTCTCACTCTAATATTTTTTCTGTGTCTACATTATTGTAAATAACTGAATACATATCTTACCAATATGTTTTTTTTTACTTATGTACCTTACGTAGACATCTACAAGACTGCATACAATAATTATGTATCTTATGAAGATAGTTTGTAGCTTGGCAGTGTAAACCGGAGGTTTTCCTTCATGGACTTCCATGAAAAATGGATTCTTGTAACCCAGTTGGACCTTCTTTTTAAAAAAAAAAATATACATAAATAAAATAAGTAAATAAACCCATCCAATCATGTAACTTATTTTTGTGCAGCATGGCATCTGTGATGACATGGACTCAGGGACACACTTTCACCATTGGCCTTATCAGGACTGTGATGGCACACATTACTTCCTTCTCCTACACCAGGCATAGCATTACTAGTGGTGTCATCACTACTCACATTGGTGATGTTATCCAATGTCAAGGTAAGGGAATAACAGGGCCATGTAGGGCCTCTACCAACAGCTGGATATATATAATGCTCTGCTACCCCTCACTGTAGCTGCCCAACACACTGGGCATCCTATGGCAAGACACCTCACTATTGGGCTCCATCAAGGGCACAGTTCAAAAGGCATACACCATCCCTGTCAGGGGACCCCCAAGCCCTAGTACAATGAACCAGTATAGTGGCCATAGGTTGCAGTCATCTAGTGGCATCCCAAACTTAATTCAGGTGGAATTGTCTATGATGAATCCAAATCACTTCAAGACACCTATTTCCATCTCATGTGATATGACCCTACACCCACTATTTATTTATTTGTTTGTTTGTTTTTGTTTTCTGGCATACTGCAGTAATCTCCATGGACCTTTTTCAGACTCAGCCCAGGAGCACTGTCTGGTTAAGTGACATGTTCAGAGTCATAAAGGCAATGGACACTGGGGGGATCAAACCCTGGACTACTGGACCACAGGAAACAGCTCATGAACAGCTCTTTAATCCTCTGTGCCAACTTCCATCATACTCCCGTCTTACAATGCTCCTTCTCTGCTGCCTGTGTGAATGAGCAGACCAATTATACCAGTAGCTGTAGCTGTCTTCTTATCAGCATATTATGAAGCAAAAATATGCAAAGAGCATCTTGTAGATGCTGGCAGGGTCCTACTGGAGTGGAAACAGTTTGCTCTGCAATATTCTGGGTTTGTGCCTGTGTAGTGCTATACTGCCATTTGCACATGGTCTGTGGGTTTCATATGTTACTCACTAACCAAATGGATTATGTTAATTTATGCAGAAAAGGGAAAATGGCCCACAAGGCAGCTAGCCTAGCACTTACGTATGAGGCAATAATCCACGGTTCCAGCACATATCTAGACTTGCAGCGCAATATAACAATTTGGCAGAGTTAATACATGTGCACCAAAATAAATATCACTGTATATCTAAATGATAGCCACAGTACCTGTACTAACCAACTAGATGACCTTCTCTGTGCTGAAAGCAGGAATATAGCTTTGTGCCACTTATGTGACTTGTTGGAAATACCTGGATGATGTGTAGACATGTGAACAATGACCCATGCATATTTCATACTACCTGACATTTCACAAAGTGGTAGCCCTTTCCTGTTCACAAACCATTGTGACTCTGATCCAGATAGGTCATTTATTGCTGCATGTCTGTAATGTATGGCACCCTGTTGTGCCTCAGGAAGCTGCTAAGTCATAGTAGACATCCCTGCTGTTAGCTCTGTCTTGTGCTGTTCCAGGAAATTAGATATGTTAGTCCATCAGTAGAAGCATTATGTCAAGGACCTTGTTCAGTATTCTAGAAGTGGAGGCTTGTGAAATAACCATCATGTCTGGTTAGTCTCTGAACGGTTCTTTTACCTTGAATAGAAAGAGTTAAACATATCTTGTTTTCTTGCTGTTATGTGAAGGTCATGAATTCCTATCAATTTCATGAGTGGATGACACCTGTCAGCTAAGGCCAGTTCAATTTCCTGATCAACTTTAAAGTGATCAATCGTCTTTTGATCAATTCAATTTTGTCAGGTCATGCTGACAATAACATTTCCTTTAGTGCCACACACCACCTCATGCATACCAGTGAGGACCAGCAACTCTGGAATTTTCGGAGTCCTTTGCTCTTTTATAGTCAGAAGCACATTGATGTACCATTTCCTTTGATTACAGCTTTGAACAGTGACTTTGTTCACCTAGCATATATTGGTATATAACTATAACCTCATTTCCCTACTCCATTTCATTTGCATGCCGTTATGCACTAATTTGCATATATCTTCTGTTGCACATTTAAGCTGATTGCACTGGAGCACATCATAGAACTATAAATCATTACTGGTCTATGCCGGTTTGAGCAGTGCTGATTGCAGAGTAAATGCATAATACATAGTATATATCTTGTTTATAAATTCCTGCCTAAATCTATAAATATTTAGACCTTCACACATGGCTGTATTCTCTTATATTTGTATCTACTTTGTCCCATAGATTACACTCTGCAATGGAAAAAATGTTTCTTGAAAACTGTGTTGCATTTGTCTTATTTCTAATAGGTAGCTGGTATGAAATTAAGCCTCAAAGCCTGAAGCTGGTTTATCAGACTTTTAAATGTAAGTATAAGGTCACCTGTTCTCAGCATGCAATACAGACAAAGTAGATGCAAACAGGCCAAACACTCACGTTAGGACAGACTGTTCACAGCATGAAACATTTGTATAATATCATCAGATTCACTCAGCTTTGGGCATGTCACTCTTGGTACAGGTACAGAATGCAGTCCAATATTCTATTTGAGATCTTAAAAGGGACATAAACATTGGCAGTAATGCCACAATGTGCCTTGGGATCACTGAATGCAGTATGTTTTTTACAGTACAGTCCAGGGACATTTTCTTACAATAGCTTTTGTGCCGATACTAAAGCTTAACAGCAACAGTGTCTAAGTCTCTGACCTGGTGTACTTCTCTGCTGCTTCCATCTTATTTAACTGTTAAATGAACATGGATATTCTTCATTGTTTTTACCTAAGTGCAGAGTAGAACATATTTTTCATTATTACGTTGTGCATGCTTATTAGCAAATAATGGATACAAATAGTCAGCAAACCACTGTAAATAATATTGGTTTTCAGTGTCATTTAGCATGCTATTAATTTTGAGTTTTTGGTACATTTACTAACCCAAGCATGCAGCATGCTGGGGAAAGTAGTTGCAATAATCCTGTAAATAAAATGTCCCCGTATGGACACTGTGGTACCTCTTGCAGATGAGTTTAGGTGTAAAAGTAATGTTTTTAACTTTAATACTAGATGTGAGATTAGTAAGTCAATCTCTTATTCATCTGATAATACAGGTGTTAGCTTGGACAGACTGTGCAATATTTCAGTATGGAGAATTGAACTGAGGGCCTCAGTTAGGTGTAAAATATATTATCCATAATACAATCACGTATATCACCTTCGAAAATGCGGTTGGAGAATCAGCAAACCCCACTAGATATTAACAATTTCAAAAAGTGAACTAATGTACTGGGACAGCCTGATTAAAAAAAAAAAAGAGCACCTCTTCAGGGCATGAAATCCATGTGCCATGACCAAATCTTTTACTGTAGCCATCGTTACCTTTCCACACTTGAACCATGACTCTTAAAAAAGAGGGGAATAAAAACAGAACTAATGCAAGTGACTGCAACAGCAGCAGCAGTTAGTACAACATGTGCGTGTGTGTGTGTGTGTGTGTGTGTGTGTGTGTGTGTGTGTGTGTGTGTGTGTGTGTGTGTGTGTGTGTGTGCGTGTGTGTGTGTGTGTGTGTGTGTATGTGTGTGTGTGTGTGTGTGTGTGTGTGTGTGTGTGTGTGTGTGTGTGTGTGTGTGTGTGTGTGTGTGTGTGTGTGTGTGTGTGTGTGTGTGTGTGTGTGTGTGTGTGTGTGTGTGTGTGTGAGTGTGTGTGTGTGTGTGTGTGTGTGTGTGTGTGTGTGTGTGTGTGTGTGTGTGTGTGTGTGTGTGTGTGTGTGTGCGTGCGTGCGTGTGTGCATGAATGTGTGTGTGTGAGTGTGTGTGTGTGTGCATGCGTGTGTGTGTGTGTGTGTGTGTGTGTGTGTGTGTGTGTGTGTGTGTGTGTGTGTGTGTGTGTGTGTGTGTGTGTGTGTGTGTGTGTGTGTGTGTGTGTGTGTGTGTGTGTGTGTGTGTGTGTGTGTGTGTGTGTGTGTGTGTGTGTGTGTGTGTGTGTGTGTGTGTGTGTGTGTGTGTGTGTGTGTGTGTGTGTGTGTGTGTGTGTGTGTGTGTGTGTGTGTGTGTGTGTGTGTGTGTGTGTGTGTGTGTGTGTGTGTGTGTGTGTGTGTGTGTGTGTGTGTGTGTGTGTGTGTGTGTGTGTGTGTGTGTGTGTGTGTGTGTGTGTGCGTGTGTGTGTGTGTGTGTGAGTGTGTGTGTGTGTGTGTGTGTGTGTGTGTGTGTGTGTGTGTGTGTGTGTGTGTGTGTGTGTGTGTGTGTGTGCGTGTGTGTGTGTGTGTGTGTGTGTGTGTGTGTGTGTTGTAATGGTTTGCACTGTCTGTGGCTTACATCAATGAGATGAAGAACATTAAGGTGATCTGAGCACTGCACAGCAAAGTGCCTCTGTGGGATGAGGGAGTTGCAAAGCTTGCACTGTACAGTAGATATAAAAAGTTTACACACCCCTGTTAAAATTCCAGGGTTTTTTTGTGATATAAAAAAATGAGACCACAATAAATCATTTCAAAACTTTTCCCACCTTTAATGTGTCTATAACTTGTACAATTCAACTGAAAAATAAATCTATTAGGGGAAAAAAATACAAAAAATAAAAAAATGTACAATAAGCTGGTTGCATAAGTGTGCACATCCTTAAACTAATACTTTGCTGAAGCAGCTTTTCATTTAATTACAGCATTCAGTCTTCTTGGATAGGAGTCTATCAGCATGACGCATCTTGACTTGGCAATATTTACCCACTCTTCCTTGCAAAAGTGCTCCAATTCTGTCAGATTGTGAGGGCATCTCTTTTGCATAGCCCTCTTCAGGTCACCCCACATATTTTCTATTGGATTTAGGTCTGGGCTCTGGCTACGCCATTCTAAAACTTTAATTTTCTTCTGGTGAAGTCATTCTTTTGTTGATATGGATGTATATTTGGGGTCATTTTCATGTTGAAAGGTGAAATTCCTCTTCATCTTCAGCTTTCTAGCAGACACCTGAAGGCTTTGGGCCCAAAGTGATTGGTATTTGGAACTGTTCATAATTCCCTCCACCTTGAGAAAAGCCTCAGTTCCAGTTGAAGAAAAGCAACCCCAAAGCATGATACTGCCACACACCATGCTTCACTATGGGGATGGTGTTCTTTTGGTGATGTGAAATGTTGTTTTTGCGCCAAACATACCTTTTGGAGTTGTGGCCAAAAAGTTCAACCTTGGTCTCATCAGACCATAACACATTTTCCCAGATGCTTTTGGGAGACAATGTATTGTTTTGCAAATTTTAGCCGGGCCTGGATGTTTTCCTGTGTAAGAAAAGGCTTCCATCTTGCAACCCTACGCCATACCCCAGACATATGGAGAATACGGCAGATTGTTGCCACATGTAGTACACAACCAGTACTTGCCAGAAGTTCCTGCCATTCCTTTAATGTTGCTGTAGATCTCTTGGCAGCCTCCCTGACCCGTTTTTGTCTTGTCTTTTCATCATTTTTGGAGGATGTCCAGTTCTTTGCAACATCACTGGTGTCCCATATTTTCTCCACTTTTTGATGACTGCCTTCACTGTGTACCATGGTATTTCCAATGCTGTGGACATTTTTCTACCCTTATTCTGACTGATACCTTTCAACAATGAGATCGGTTTGATGCTTTGTAAGATCTCTGTGAACCATGGCTTTTGCTGTAGCAGGCAACCGAGTAAATGTCAGGAAAATCCTACTAAGACAGCTGAACTTTATTCAGGGTTAATCAGATTATCTTTGATTGATGGCAGGTGTGTATCCAAGATGACTGAATGCTGTAATTAAATCAACAGATGCTTCAACAAATTATTACTTAAAGGGTCTGCACACTTATGCAACCAGCTTATTGTACATTTTTTTATTTTTTTATATTTTTCCCCCTAACAGATTTGTTTGTTTTTCAATTGAATTGTACAGGATATAGGTCACATTAAAGGTGGGAAAAGTTTTGAAATGATTTATTGTGGTTGCATTTTTTTATATCACAAAAAACTGGCATTTTAACAGGGGTGTGTAAACGTTTTATATCCACTGTATGTGCCCTGACAGCAGTGAGCTAAAATATATTATTATGGCTATTATTTATGCATTTATTCATTTGCTCACAATTAGACATTTTAGGGATACACAGCCAATAAAGTGGCTGTAGTTGGTGAGCACATCTGTACCTGTGTGTTTGTGTGTGTGTGTGTGTGTGTGTGTGTGTGTGTGTGTGTGTGTGTGTGTGTGTGTGTGTGTGTGTGTGTGTGTGTCTGTGTGTGCGTGTGTGTGTGTGTGTGTGTGTGTGTGTGTGTGTGTGTGTGTGTGTGTGTGTGTGTGTGTCTGTGTGTGTTATGTGTGCATGAATTTCTCTGCATATGTTTATATGAATTTGTGTCTCTGTGCCTTTGAACATTGTGTGTGTGTGTGTGTGTGTGTATGTGTGTGTGTGTGTGTGTGTGTGTGTGTGTGTGTGTGTGTGTGTATTTCTGTGTGTAAGTTCATGTGGCTTGTAACTCTGTATCTGTTTATGTTTACATATATGCAAGTGTCAATGTCTGTATCTGTGAAAATATATATATATGTGAGTGTGTGTTTGTGAGACATCATTAAATACTTAACATAGCTCAAAATGTGGATGTAAAATACTTAATTTAACCACAATTATGGATTGTATGACAACTCTGTGACATTAGGTGGAAGAACTATTTTACATCAGACCTCACAACACCCCTGGTCAATTCTTCTTTTCACTTCAGGTTTCACTCTAACCCTTTTCAGGTATTGTTGCTTTGAAAAAAAAACAGTTAATCAAATTAATATTTATTTCATAACTTGCAAGTAAATTAAAATTTCAAGAAACAAGTGAATATTGTAATAATAAAGAAAACTAATAGCTGTAATATGTGTATGCAAAAAAACAATGTTCTTGTTCACATCAGCTGACAGTGAACAGTAAGAAATCCTCAAAATAATGCTTATCTTACTTCAGCAGTGATTTATGCAAAAGCTGGTAAAGGTAGCTAAAAGTCTTACCAAAAGAATTTCCATGGCACACCACTGATCTCCTGACTGCATGAAAAAGAATCAACTCTCCGGCTTCTTTAAGTCCAACATTTTTCTTAATATGATGATGAAATTCTCTTAACTTCCAGTTAGGAAAGATCATTCTTTGATACCAAATGATGTTGCCAGTTTCTTTTCTCCAAAGTGAAGTTGAGATCATTTGAGGGCACAGTTTAGAATTCACTGAAATACTGCTATCGAACAACCGTTTACAAAAATGTTTAAACTATAACTATAGGATAGTCAGTATAAGACCAGGACCAGGCCAAATGTTTATAATCTGACTCTCCACACCTCCAGCAACTTGCTTAACCTATTGTCCAATTTTGGACCAATTTCGGGAATGCTATAGTGATGATATTAGTGACATTAGCTTTAACTGAACCAAAAATCCCTTTTTCACTGACCTGTGCAGATACATCACTTTCCGTTCATTACGTTCCTACATCATTCTCTTTCCAGTTTGTCCCATTTGGCATTCTAATGACTATTTCCTTCCACTGACCTTAGTGGCAGCAACCTTTTTTTGTATGGGACCATCATTAATAGTTCTTTGAACAAGACCCAATCTTTCCTGTTTGGTAGCAACTCAAAGTTGACCTTTACCCTTAAAGGAACTAAGGATGTACTTTATTTGCTAGATTACACCATAACCTTAAAAACAGCACACAAAGAACTCCATCTTACTGAAATCCACAACACATTGGTCTTGTACAACTATCATTCCCTTATTAATTAACTGGGGCCAGTTAATACAAATAAAACTCACTTTGTACAGGCCAGGGCTTCCAAAACTAAACTTCCCCAGTCCATGCTGCAGATTCTCTTTAAACCCTTATTGGGCTCAACCACTGATTGCCTAAATATGGATGCTTACCTGCCATACAAACTCAATGACCATCCTTTGAAGTCTGAATATGAAGAAGAGTACTTATTCATTCTGTGGGGTAAAAAAAAAAAAAAACAATGAGGTATCCACCATTTTGAAAACAGATGCCCCACCTGTAACAATCATGAAAATTTCTCACCAACCCAGCACCAGTGGTTTTGTATTACTTATTAAGGCTTCAGAAATTGCTATTTAATTTTCTAATACTGAAGGCCTTATAAGTAAACCCAACATAATAATACAGCCAAAGAAATGAGAGGAAGGTAAAGGAGGGAAAAGACAGCCCCTGCAGAGGCAATCAGTCTCATGTAGTAAAACCCATTAACATAGCTAAGAGGCCTTCAGGTTTATTACCCAGTTCCAGTTAAGAAAGATGTATTTATTCAGGCTGCCTATTGGTACAACACAATCATCTTCATGGCACAATACCTTGTGTAGTTTTATGTTTTATGTCAGCAGCCATGGATTTGCATTCATGAATCCTTCTGAAAAAAGCTTTAATTACCAGTAGCCACAGTAAGGATGAGAAAAAGCACCCTTGTCTTGTCACATCTCTGTCAGGACTCCAGGAATTAAAAGGTAGTCATGCAGCTCCCTATAACCCCAGTTGTCACCAGTCACATCCCCTCATTCTCTAAATGATGTCCTTCACCCATATCCTTTTAGACAGATTCCCCTCAAGATACAAAGTCAGACATCCTTGAGAAAATTTAGCGGCGAGATACCAGCATCTATGACTATGTCACCAACATCTGGATCTTAGGAGTTGACTCCTTCATCTATATAACAGTCTAGATTTCCAAGTCTCAGTTTTATAAGGTTATTGACCTATAGCATCTGGGAAATACGGGCTTCTTGGTAGTTAAAGCAATAAAATATCCATCATTTCATTCAGCTTTTTGATAACCTTATCATCCTCCACCATCTGATTGTACCAATCTACTATGACTGGCTTTAATATCTTGAGTGCCAATTATATACCTCATTTGTTATGCTGTTAGCCCCGAGGGCCTCCAGTTTTGATAAACTCTCTTGGTATTATAGAAGAACCTGTTCCAGTCTGCCACTTTGTTGTGCCAGAAATTCATCTTACAGTGTTTTGTTCCCAAAATACCCCTAGTAATAATCCTGTTCCTGTTCAACGAGGCACATGAGGCTTCTATTTTTTTTTTAAATTGGCTAACAAGGGTGGAGCATTTATCCCAAATGACCAATTTTCATCTCAATTTGGAAGAGAGAGAAGAATGCAAAATAAGTGATATTTATATGAAGTAAACATTAATTAGGATTTAAAAAAAAAATACAAAACACAGGCAGGCAGGAGTTGAAAACAAAGCAATGATGTAATGAGAATGTATGACAATGTAATATAATTATTTACAAGAAATATCAAATAAGTTAAGGAGGAACACTTCTTAGGTATGAGTATAAAAATAATTTGATTCAACAGTTGTGTAATATGAGTTTGAATGTCAGAGAGTTACATGTACAAAGAAGGAAAATAGTTTGAGAGCAGCAGGTAACGAAGCAGAGATTAGGTGATGTGGTTAGATGACAGACACTGACACTTAGTAAGTTCATGGAGATGGGTCTTTAGCTAAGTTCAGAATTTAGGGTAGGCTGAAGTGTTTTCATATGGGATGGCATGAATTCCGAGAGTGTGGGTCCAAGTATGCAGAAGCGGTGATCTGTGCAGTAGTTTTGTTTTAGGGATTGTAATAATATAGGTTCAGTGTGATTCAGGAGCGGCCCTAGGTCAACTGGTGCCCTAGGCAAAAGGGCTCCACGGCGCCCCCACCACATTATCTGGTGCCCCCATCCTGGTCTACCTATACCAAATAAATACTGGAAAAGCGCCCCTGCTAGACCGGCGCCCTGATTACAGCTTCAGAGTCGATAGAAGGGTGTTTGTCTAATTAGCTTAGCTACTAAAGGTGGGATGAACTGTTTTTTAGGAGATTCAGTAGTTGTGATGCTAAGAGAAGGTCAACCATTTATTGTACTGGGAGTCAATATGCATTTGCTATAATTTTGTAGTGCTGTTCATGTTTAGAGAAAGTAAGATAAGTTGACACATTTTATTGACGAGTGTCTGGATTTGTGTAGAGTTACTTTCTGAAGCAGATGTGATTAGAGGAAGCTCATTTTCCAGTTGTGAAAGAAGAATGCCTTTCTCTGTTTCTACTGGGGTTGGAAAGAAAGGGGTAGATTTTATTGGTTGCAAATAGGAGGGAATTAACTTTTTTTCTTAGTGTTATCAAAGTGAGTAGAGAAGCTGTGTATGTTGGGGGAGGGGGAGTCAAGACAAACACCTTGCTAGAAATAGCTTCTTATCCATAGATTAATGTCAGTTTCAAGAAGGTGTTGCAGGAGAATGTGATCAACAAAACCAAATGTTTTTGTAAGGTCAGTAAAGATGGCTGCAGACAACTGTGCTTTTTCCATAGTTAGAAGGATTTTATCTGCAAGGATCTACATAGCTGTTTGTGCAATGTTTCCTGACCAGAAGCACTATTGCTTGTGTGAAAGGAGACTGCAGATACTAATGTTCTAGGTCAGCTGAGTACAGATGAGTTTCTTAGAAATTTTAAAAACTAAAAAAAAAAGAAAATGAACTCAGTCTTCAGGGAAAAGTGCCCCAACGATAATGAATAAACATAGTGCACTGAAGAAATCTAGAGGCACACAACACAGAACACCAAGGCAAAAAAGTGAGCACTTTTGCTATAGTATTTAATCTGAGTGAATGCTATTGTAAATTTGTCTGATGAAGCAATACTTTATTGTGAAAGCACTTACTCTGCATTAAACTTTATCTGTATTTTATTTACTTGATGCTGTATTTCTGTACTGAAGTTTTTGTTTTTTATAGGTTCATACTAGGCTAACTGCCCTTGTGAGCCATTTTAAGCTTAGCTAGTTATCCCTTGTGATACTCAAACCCTACACATTATGTTTATAAGGCAAACGCCTTAACCATTAGGCCACCCTCTCAACCCAGTTATAGTTTTGTACCTGTTCTGTTTTGTACAGTTTAGCACTGGTAACTCTTTTTACCATATAGAGTTATACATTTTGTTAAATGTGCATCTCTCAAGAGAGTATATATATATATATATATATATATATATATATATATATATATATACTATACTATATATATATCTTTATATATATATATATATATATATATATATATATATATATATATGTGTGTGTGTGTGTGTGTGTATTTTTTCCAGTTTGTATCATTGGTTTATTTGAGTTATTCAAGGAATGCCCATGATTTGTATTAGGTCACGTGCACAGTTGTTCCTGTTATAGCTCTTTTCCAAAGATTTACTTTGCATGTTATTCTGAAGAGATAATAAATACAGTTATACAAAAAAGAAAAAGAAAAAAATGCACAATTCAATTTACACAGTTGCCAGCATATCCATGTTTCTTCTCTGTTTTTTTTCTTTACTTCTTGAACTAATGCATGTACTGTTGTCTTGTTAAGCTCCGGATGTATTTAGCAATCACAAATTTCTTACCTTTCTTCTTGTTTTAATTTTTCCCTAAAACTGTAAGCTCACTCCCTCACAGTTGTGATATCTTTCGCCTGATGGCCAATCAGAAATATCCAGAAGATGTGACATCACCCAAGGATAAACATTAGTCGTCTAATTCATTTTAACATGTCATTCTGTTGGTGCGTTTGTTCTTCTTTCCCCTCAGTGTACAACCTTTCCTAAAGTTGTCTGTATTATATGGATCTCACAGTCATACATATCTGGATTTTAAAACTTTTTTCAACAACTTCTAACTAGTGTGATCTTCTTTCACGCAAGGCACAGACTTTTGGTTTGTACCCTTTAGTTACTAGTCTGTTCAGTTTTAAGTATTGTACTTAACTTATTTAATAAATCATGTTAATTCCATTTGCAGAAAACAGAATCCAGCAACTGAACTGCTATTTAAGAAAATAAAATACTTTTGTACCGCAACCAACATTATCGGTCCTTGTGGGCTTCACTAGTAACAGCTGATGTAAAAGTCTTCTCCAGGGACTCACCATTTTATTATTATTGAAAAATGCTACCAACTGGCAGATTTGTTTGGATGAAATGGTTATTAATCTGAAACCAGCATTGAAATTAAATATTGTTACCTGATTAGAATTGTGCACAGTTTACTGCACTACCGCTTCTTTCTGGAATGTTCTGCCTGCATCCCTCACTGCGCAAACCCACCACCTCTTCCTAACCTAGCAAAAATCCTCTTCATATTAACAAACTTGTTTATAGTTAAACTGAAACTCCTACACAGTTAAATACCATTTTTTTCATACTTGAAATTCATGACATAGTTTGCAGAATACTTTTATGTACTTGCAATCAAATTTTTACCATGTTTTCTCGAAGCAATCCCTTAAGCTTTGTTTGGTCATTACAAGCCTGCAAACCTCTTGTTTACATTATTTACCTGAACCATTCTGTTTTCTTCTTCAATCTTGCTCCTTATGTCTTTTTTGCCTCCAGTCTTTCTGATTAAACTCCAAAAGGCAAGCTTAGCCTGCTCGTACACATATACTGAAATGTGTTTCAAGATGAGTCCCCTCCCTTGCTTTGGACCAATACCCATGCTCCTTTGTGTGTTCCTAACTCTGATGTCTCTTCCTTCCTGTATTGTTCCTGTCCCTTTTCCATACTTCATTTATCTTACTTCAGGATTTACATGCCCTGACAAAAGAAAATCCTTATATGTAACCAGAAGCAATAAACAAAATAAAAGATAAGCAACAAGTGATCACAATTAAGAGTTGTATGAAAAATACAGCCTCACAAATCCATCATTAATCATCTGCAGAATGAAATTAGAAAAAAAAAATATTTAAAAAATGTTATACTGCCATTTTGTTTAACTGTGAGTAAAATGGCTGAACAGTGCAATTAATGATATCTGACTCACATATCTCAGTGTAAGGTATTACCGTGTTAGTCTAGGTGAAAAAATAGGGTCTATATTAGAACATCGAAGTTTCAAAACTTCGAATGTTCTAATATCAACCCCAATTCAGCAAAAGCTGAAAATATCGAAGCAATAGAAAAACAAATTTTTTCCTAGCGAAAGAATTTGGTTGTCCGTTTCTGTTGCTTCGGTATTTTCAGCGCTGTGGTGGAAAGTTATGGGTCGGGTTCAGGTAAATGTGTGATTGAGTGAGGGTAAGGTTAGTTAGGGTTAGGGTGCGGGTTAGGTATGTATGCGATTGTGTGGACGTGAGGACTAGGTTGGGTTAGGTGAGTTAGGGTTAGGGCGCGGGTGAGGTATGTGTGCGATTGTGTGTACATGAGGGTTAGGGCGGGTTAGGTGAGTTAGGGTTAGGGCACAGGTCAGGTAAGTGTGCGACTGCGTGGACGTGAGGGTTAGGGCGGGGTAGGTGAATTAGGGTTAGGGCGCAGGTGAGGTGAGTGTGCGATAGTGACGGATCTTAGGGTTAGGGTTTGGGTTAAGGTAAGTGGATAGTTAGTGATGTGTGTATAGTTTAGTGTAGGGTTAGGAGTAAGATTTTAGGTGTATGTGTGTGGATTGCCGTTTGTTTGATGTGCTTGTGTTGTGTGTATGTGTTTTGGAACAGCAAATTTTTTCCCTAGAAAAAAATTTGCTGTTCTGTATGTTCGATGTTTTCAGCTTTAGCTGAACAGGAGTTGATATTAGAACATTCGAAGTTCTGAAACTTCGATGTTCTAATATAGACCCGAAAAAATATACAAAATAGTTGAAGAAATAGATATTACCTTTGGAAACTAATTTACTTAAAATTATTTTATGTAGAATGAGAAGAAAGAGCAAAAAGTAAGCAAAACTTATTTTTAGTTATAAAGGACTGTGTTTTTGGCAGCAACATTTGATGTGGAGAGAGAAGTCAGAGAATGGATGCAAATAAAATATTTGACATATGGAGAAAGCAGAAGATTTAGAGGTACAAGACTGATATGAACAAGTAGTAACCACAATGAAAAAGGTAGATTAAAAAAAAAAAGCAGCATCTGTTAACTGGGTAATCCCACTGGATACATGGCCTGTTTTAAGGGGAGACCTGGGAGCAATGTCTAATTAAATGACATCTTCAGAGTCATACAGTAGGAGCTGTGAGAATCAAACCTAGGACTGCTATAGGGTCTAGGCCTAGCAGCTCATAGTCTTAAACCTCTGTGTCAAAATTGACACAACGCACCACAGATGCAGAATGATCTTCAGTCACAGCAACAACAAGCTCACATATCTGCAGCTGCATTACACAGGTGCTTAATAGTTTTCTCAGAAGATTTCCTTTATTTTATTCTTCTGTCTCAGTAACACGATAACCTAACGTCACTTTTTTATAGCTTTAGAATGATCTCCCCCTGTGTATGATACCACTATGAAGCCCTTCTTGTATAAAATTGCGGTATGCAAGAGCTTATAACCCTGAAAAGGAGAGCCCGCTGAGAAAATTATTTTACTCACACGAGCATCCAAAATTATCTGTGTATGTTTAAGTCTTTTTTATAAGGCAGATTTTAGCACAGGCTCCTTCCTACAATGCACGGCACACTGTAGTTCAACAAAAGCATATGAAAAACAATCACAGATAGATTATGGCATTCAGTAATTAGTTGTTGAGGGTTAGATGAGGCTACAGGCAAGCATATTACTTGGCAATGTCCTTTATGTTGCTCCTGTGAGGAAACATGCAATTATTTAAAAAAAATCCAAATTTCTAGAGGTTCCCATAACAACATAAACATGTTTTCCCAGTTCTGTGAAAACCCATAATTTGTTCAGTATATATTTTTTCTTTCTGATAGAGTCCTGTTACTGCTTAGAAATTAATATGCATTCTTCTTTCATATCAAATGTGAAAAGTATAAGTAATCCTGTTGTTGAGAATTTTCTATGTTGCTTTCATTTTTGCCTTCTAATGACATGAGGTATAATGAAAGTAATATCACAGCTCTACCCACCAGTGCTTGGTAAGCTTTAAAAACACAAAATGACAAGGGTTAGCATTCATGTGAATTCAGTTTTTTTCTGCATATATTCTGCCTTTTCTGGAATAATATTAATTTCAACATAACACCCATGATCACGTAACAGAAGAACCAGTGAAGCAAGCTGCCTGCAATACTATTAGAATTCATTGTATTAGAAAATTACAGGGGTGTAGTCAGGATTTTTGGAATCATTTGCCAATTTGCAGAATGAAGCCCCCCTCCTCACTCATACAAATGTAGCATCCTTCTAACCCCAGACTGTGCAGGTTTCTGAAAAGTGTACCTTTTATTGAAAAAAAAACTCTTGAAAAGACAGATATGATGAAAAAAAACAGCTAAGCAGTTATTCCAAAAATAAGCCATTTAACAGAATATATAACCACAAACCATAATAAACATGCCCCCTTTTGTTTTTATTTTAGCCTATCACATCTGACTGCACAAAATTAATACATTTTTTTAAATGTAGTTTATCATGGTGTACATAGTGCATGCCTGACTACATGCATGACAAATCACACAACACAACTCTCTCAGTGGAAACATAACCTAATCACCAGTACTACACAACACAACCCTCTCAATGGAAACATTACCTAAACACCAGTACTTCCAAATACTGACTGCATTTACTGAATTGTGTTGACAAAAAAAGCAACTCAACAAGAAAGGAAAACACTGACGCAACTGAGTGGTTAATACAATACTAGGTACATTTTTTGTTTTTCAGTGTATGCTTATGTGTACCTTTCAGCTGCTATGATTTAGGCATAACACTATAAGTTTAGCCTACAAATTTAGCCTCACTCCTCCCAGATATATTATGTTTCTTTTAAAAGTAAGACCTGTTTTGGGGTACATACTTCATCAAATTCATAAACCAAGCCTACACAAAAGGGCCTCTACCACTAACTTTAAAGGGTTGAGTGTACTAAAGATCTTCTATGGTTAAAGATAAGGAAGTGTTCCTCTTTCTGACCATCTTGTATGATTTTTAAAGGGCAGCGCTATGATTTTTAATGCTCTGAGGTAGAGTGGTCTGTGCTTATGTATTCAAAAAATTTACCATCATGATGGTCTCCTAGTTAAAAGTAGAAATAACTTTTCTTGGAGGAAACCAGGTACCTAAATGTCCAGAGACTCTGTGTCAGTCCAGTGGCAGAGACAACCACAGAAACTGCAAATGGTTCTAGGTTCAATCCCCAGACAAGGGCCAGTGTTTTCCTTTTCTGTTCTCAGTTATTTCAATACTAATTTAGTTGGTTGTTTTGATAAAAAAGGAAAAAATAAACTACCTGGTACCATGATGTTTGTCATATGAAATACATTTCACCGAAAATAAAATAAATCACTATAGATCTTCACATTAAATCAATTATGTATTATGAATACCTATTTTTAAATGAATCTACTAAGACATGAACATTTATTACATCACTCCCAATAGCAGTATTGATTTAAATTCATTAGGCACGTTATTATAAGCAGAGTATTTTCAGTTCAAACTTGCTGATTGTACTCAAATATTCTGATTACTGACTTGGAAGCCATTTATGTCAGACTCAGAAGATCACGGCCTCATGTCACTAAATGCAGATATAACCAAAAAGTAATCAAATAAACCATTATCAGGTCCATAGCAAGCTGTATATAGTCTGCAGTGATTAGAAACCAATCAAGGGATTGGATTATTAACTTACTGGAGTACTGAGGTATTCCAATGCAGGGAACTAAAAGTCAGTTATACAGGAATGTTCATATTTCTTTAACAAATTATTTACAGCCTGTATGATACATGCAGCTTGCTCATTGTTTGAAGAGTATCTGGACCTGAGATCATATGTTTAAACTTCCACAGTTTCTCAGATATACAAAATTTATGACTGGCAAACTGTGTCCACTGTAACTGACTACCTCCTTTGTTATCCCCCTATTCACAAACATGGAACAAAGAAAAAGTATTACACTTTGACCTACTGGGTCTTTCAGCTGTGCAGTTTCAGAAAACAAAGAAAACTGCCAGCATAGAAAAATATATAGTTTTTTACTGAAACAATTCCTTTACCTACAGCGAAGACAGAATTTTACATGGGATCAGTTCCACATACTGCTTTTTTTTATAATATATAAATTGCAAACTTCACTGTTTCAGATCAACCCTTTTATTTGCTACATCATGCCAGGACAAAGTACAATGTCACAAGTTCTTTCTTTCCATTTGTGAATGTCAGGATATGATTCTTGGATTTTTCTAAGCGTAATTTTTGTGAAGGAATTATTACCATCTGTCCTATAAACAACAAACCACTGGTTACTGACAGTGCATTTCTGAACTGGACATAAGCACTTCTTAAGGGATTATGGAATTTGGAATTATCTGCCTATCCTAATATACTGCAGTGGTGGTGCTGCGGTAGCCTTGTCACCTCACAGTTAGACTTTTGCAGTTTACATCTAATTGTATTATAGTAGGATATGCAAAATCATAAAACCTGAGTGTCAAGTGCTGTAGTGATTGATATTTCAAAAGGTCAACTCCATTTTCCTGTTCTGTTGACCATTCCCCATCACTCTCTAGAAGCTTCCTTAATGGTACTGACTCATCTGAGAATGTTGTAATAAACCTGGATACACATTTTCTCGTGCACAGGAATCAGATGCACTTGAGTGAAGTTATATATATTTGTCATGTTTCTGTTTGATTTCAATCATTTCTGTCTCATCCTGTCAGCAGTTAATCATACAATGATCCTGATCCAGTATAGTTGTAAACCAGACTAAAGTGTCATCAGCAATGTTCATTACATGACTGAGCACTTCTCCAGTATTAGCGTCATCTCTCTGAAATTTTTCTGGAACAGATGAGATTACAAATGGCAATTACAGGAACCTGTATCTGACTAGAAGTGTACTGAAAATGCATAATGTAAAGTTAGATTCAACTCTCTAAGCTTATCATAAGTCTTGATTAGTATCAAGTACACAGACATTTTTTTCATCTGGGTAGTGCTGCTACTATTTCTTCTATTATCTGAAGCAGACGGTGATCCTTTTGATCCAATTATTTAAATTTTTATATCTCTGTCTTATGTGACTACTATCATGATTCCATTACCCATTTACTATTATCAGTCTGTTTCTGTGTGATTCATATAGTTGCTATACACTTCAATTCTCATTCAGTCCTGGCTATAAGCACAAAACCTCTTCTCAGCGCATGAACTATGAACATTGTCTGAGGAAATGAAAACTATCAAGTATATAGTTTTTTTTTCAAAATATCACGTACTTCATAATGCAAGTGAGTCTTCTCTGCAAATGCTTTACTGTATGCTGTGCCTTTTCTTTCCATATAGTGACTTATTATCATTACAAAAAGTGCTCATTTTAACATATTATGTGACTGCCTCTGTGCTGCACAAACTGAATTACTGCTCAGCATTTCATTTTCTGTAGCAATGTAAACATTTTGCATGACTTCGCAAACATTCCAAATCTGTGTGTCTTTTAAACACTATCAAGTTTTTAGCTCTGACTTTATGCCTTTGGAACTGTCTTATCTCAAAGAACATATTCTGCATCTCTACATCATGAATTATTTTAATCATTCCAAGATCTTCACAAGCATTGTGTACCAGAATATTTAGTTGCTTTAAATTAGCTTGAAGTGACACACCGTGAAATAGTAATTACTGCCTCTTAGATGTGTACACACGGTTTAGCCTACTGGAACATTAGGCTCCAATGGCTTCATTCTGTGCCTAGACTAAGAGAAAAGTAAGTATGGCTTCTTAAACACTTTGAATTTAACATTTGTGGATCTGAATGTTTACATTCAGCCACAGTGCCTAATGTAAAGGATACAGACATGCCTGTAATCATTCATAAACTGCTCCTCATGCACCTTCTGCTTGGAAACCTCCCTTCCCCCATACAGCATGGTTTCCACCCAAAACATCGTATAGCTTCTGGTTTGACATCCTTCACAAACTCTGTTTCCTACTCTTGTGACAATAATAACGTAGTCTCTTGCCTGTTTCTGGACCTCTCCAAAGCCTTTGACACTGTTTCACACAGACTACGTCTATCCAAACTAACTGCCTTTACTGTCTCTAACTCTGTACTTTCCTGGTTTTCCAGCTACCTCTCTAATATATTCCAAGCATTTAAATGACAATCTAGTTTCTCTCCCTTCTTACATGTAAAGACAGGGGTACCACAAGGCTCCATCCTTGGAACCCTACTATTCAGTATCTTTATTAATGACCTCCACTCTTCCTTTCCACTCTCTTCAGTTATACAGTATGCCAACAATTCTATAATCATCTCCTGCTCTGACAATATCTCCCATCTTCACACCCTTACCCAAGCGGCTCTGCACTCAATCAAAAACCAGTTAACTTCAAAACAATTTCTGCTCAACCCTAAGAAAACTAAACTTCTTCTTTTTCTCCCAAATCTCTCCAACACCTCAAACCTACCTTTACTGTATCCTCCCCTAAATAACACTATAATCTCTGCTAAACCTCACACAAAACTCCTCGGAGTTATTACTGATGATCAGCTAAAGTCTGATCTACACATACTCAACAGAGCTTTAAAAAGACACATCAAGTTAAGCCTTTCTATAAATACACAAACAATTCCTCACAAATGCTCTAGGATCTCCATTGCACAATCTTTCCTACTCCCCACTCTACTGTATGCAGCCCCTATTCTTACATAACTCCAGTCCAACCTTCTGTCAAAACTAGAACTCACCTACAATAACATTGCTAGATTCACTTCTAACCCGCCCTACTGCTCTCACCACTGCCTAGCCTTAAAAAACCTGCCATGTCTGGAATTTCGTGATCAGATCCAACTTCCCCAGCTTCTCATGGCTCATTCCATCTTACATGAACCCTCTCTTCCCTATTCCATCCCTAGACTCCCAAGCAAGCCTTCCGTAGCACTCACCAGCATCTTCTGAAAGTATATGCACCCAATAAAAATATCAGCAAACTCCTGTACAGTTACTTTGTAGCAAATGCCTGGAATAAACTACTTTATGTTAGATCCATTCTTAACCCTAATTTTTATAAAACAGCTCTCAAAGGTGCCCTTCAAAATTCATGGCCATGTTCATGCAATCACCCAGCTTAACACTATATTCCTCTTTACTCCTCCAATACTCCTATAATATTCCTGCAATAATCTTTCTCTCCCCTCTCTCTTTCGACTCTATTAATAGTTTCTTTTTCTCAGCCTACTGCTCTGTAGACTTTGGAAAGTGGCCTGTGCCTTGGGACTTCCTCCTGTATATAATGTACAACTTTTCTATATACTATTGGTCTTCCACTCTGTTATACATGTTTGTGAGTTATTTGTTTAGTTTTCTTCTTCTCTGTACAGTTTTTAACATTTGAACGCTAATGTGTATTAAGTCATTGGTCATGTTCTAGCTTGATTTTTTTCTGTTTTACTCTAAATGTTTTAGTTTAGTCTGTCATTAGACTACTTTTGTTATATATAATACTTGGAGCTTTTCTCCTCGGTCCTCCACTGAAAAAAAAGCTGCTGCCCAGCTGGACTAACCCGGTTAACAAATGTCAAATAAATAAATGTCATTTGCATTGGTCCAGTAATTAACTTTATTAATACTAGTAACCTGAATTGTATTCAGATTATCGCTTCTTTAGATTTCCATTAACAGGATAACTGGTTAATATAGTCAATGCATGCATTTAGGCTCATAGGTTGGTACTAGGCTATCAGCCCTAGGGCCTATACAAGCCTAGCCATAACAATTACCTGGATATTTCTTCCCACAATATTTACTTCCCTGGACCCCTGTCTAGCAGGGTGACTAACGTGATCCCCGGGGTGAATTTCCTATCTCTCATCCAATCGTCAATGTTCCTTTTGAAGAGCACCAAGGAGGCGCTCTGCTTGACATGTATGGGCAGTCTATTGCAGAGTATGGGGAGTCTCTGGGTCAGGAACCTATCCCTCCAGCATGTTTTGTTCATTGTGATGACAAGGTTTAGATCCCTGGAGCATGTGGCTCTGAGGGATTGGGATTTTTTTAAGTGGAGCATGTCCAACAGCTCAGGGTTTGACATGGCTTTGTATGTTAAGCAGAGATCACCTCTGAGTAGATGATATGCCACAGAGTATAGCTGGAGTTTCTTTAGATGGTCAGTATAGGGCATCTGCTTTAGGCCTGTGATTCTTTTAGTGAGGTATTTCTATGGCCTTTCCAACTGTTGAAGATGTCTTGTGAGGAACATACCAAACGGGGTGTTGTACTCTACAATGGGTCTAATGAGGGATGAGTACAGTGGGACAATGACCTCCTTTTTTCTGGATGAAAAGCCCTTAGTGATGAGGTGTGCCACATAGAAGGATTTCCTGACTGTTGTGGCAATTTGGTTATCGAAGGTGAGACCACTGTCCACCTGTGTCCCTAAGTCTCTCATACAGCACTAAAACCACTGCAGTTTGTTTTAACCATTATTTTCTATAGGATTTAACTTTTTGTAGCACTTTTTTTCACTTTTTAGAAATGTTTGCAAAATGTTCATGAAGTTCAGAAAGCCTACAAAATCTGTTAAACATTTACAGCATGGTTTCTTGTATCTGAAGCCATGGTGCATGCACTTGATGTACTCTCTAACTAATTTATTACTGGATATGATCTTGATTGTCATGGAGTCACCATCACTTTTAGCTTTTTTATTATTTTTAGGAGACTGAAACTTCATTTTCATCTGTTTCTCACTGACAATCTTACTTCTAGCTCCTCTGTCATGATGTTAAACTGAATGTTAGACACCTGACTAAATATATCTATGGCTCTTCCTGTATCCCAATCAGCTATGATTTCACACAAATTCTATCTCTGATTAAGGAATCGTTTTAGTTATCATACTCATTGTCTTGCGCTCTGTGTTTAAAATAAGTCTCATAGTCATCTATTAATGTTTTGGACCCCTTGACTTCTAATAAAGAACAAATGCCTGATTTAGGCTAAAATGTTTGTTTGCTCATAATATGCTTTAAATTTACTTTTAAGTGCAGAATCATTTCATCATCTCTTCTGAAATGTAAAAAAAATAAATGCTATGCTTCCTCACAATGAATGTGCTGAGGGTGGTCAACATGTCCACTCAAAGTAAAATAGAGCTCAAAACGTTCCTGAGGATTCATGGACAAAGCCAACACTGCTGATATTGTGTGTGATAAGAACTGAGACTTATTACATGTGCATGTGACCAGGCCACCATGCACAACGTGCAGCCTATTTTATTGTGAGTGTGAGAACTGAGACTTATTACATATGCATGTAACTAGGCCACCATGCATGATTTATAGCCTCTTGTTGCAGATTTATTACATATGCATGTAACTAGGCCACCATGCATGATTTATAGCCTCTTGTTGCAGATTTATTACATATGCATGTGACCAGACCACCATGCAAAACGTGCATCTTCGTGTTGCAGCTGCAGCACAGACCCGGAGTTAAATCATAATAAACCACCTTGTGGTCACATTTAAGTACAGGCAGCCGAGGTAAACATTGCTAATAGGGGGGTGTTTGTGTACCATCAATGTAGAATGTCAATGTAATAAAATGCAACAAATCTACATCGAGGGAAATGCGCAATGGAAGAGAAAGTACTACTGATGGCTGAAAATGGAGTAGAGGTTATACTGTAGCAGCAGAATCCAAATAGATGGACTGCATAAATTGCTAAGGTAGTTGCAGAATAAAATAATTGTCAGAAAAGCAGTGCAAAGAATGTACTATGACAATACTTGTATGTTGAGAAACATGAAACCTATACTGGAGATGTAGGATACAGTAATGCAACATGACATACTGACCTGCACCATTACAGGAAACATTAGAATGTTAGCACTAGACCTGTACTATACTGTGAATGTCATTAAAAACAAACATATGTTACCCTGAGGGGAGTTCATAGATTAGTACTAAATTAACTGCCCTTGCAAGCTTAGCCAATTATCCCTTGTGAGACTTGAACTCTGCACCTTATGTTTGTAAGATAAACACCTTAACCATTAGGCCACCCATCAGTTCAGTCATAGGCCAGTATAACCACAGTTTACTAGTAAGGTGAGCCACTGCAATTTTCAGAGTAACAGGAGTCATCAAGTACACATATTAGGAAACTGTACCACATGTGCAGACTGCAAACCAAAAAGTTGTACAACAACATGCAATCACCAGAGGATTTGTAACTCCCAACTTGTGCATTGACACAGTAAGAATAATTTAATTTCTATACTGAGACATTGAAGGAGTTTAAATAACAGATGTACCTACCCTATTTCAGATTGTTATGTGCAGTAAAACTTACCTCATTTGCATGACTTATGCATGGAAAGGATTTTTCATCATTTTGTCACAGGATGTGGAGTGCAATTTCTCTGTGATTGTACATGTCCATCAATATTGCCCCCCGACAACTGTGATACAATGTATAACCAGAGAAAATTTATTTTGAATTATAAGCACTTTGTGGACATGTCTGGTGTTTATTTTTAAACCATATTATAGGTCAGTATTGAGCAGAGATGAAAAAGGAAAGCAGGCAAAGGGTATGACACAGGGTAAGCAAATAAGGAAGGAGCAGGATGGATTTGGAATAGGAGCCCATATCAAACAACTTCCTAGCAATGGCAGAAGAACCCAGAAAAAATATTAGGTTAGAAAGTGCCAAATTCCCCTGCACAATGTATACATTCATGATAGGAATGTTAACTTCAGGGAAACTGAACACATGACAACAAAAAAAGAGAAAATCACATGAATGGATCTGAACCCCTACCTATGCCACTGGTTTTCTGTAGTCCAGGGTATTAGCAAGGATGCTATAAAAGTGCTCTTAGAAAAAGTGACTGAAAACACATTCATGAGAACAGAATACCTGATAAGAAGACAACAATACACCTAAATAGGTTTTAATACCTGCCTTAGGCAATAATGTACCCTAGACAAGGGCATTAGCAAGTAAAGCCACAGAAGAACTTATTTTTATTTATTTGACATTTGTTTACCGGGGTGGTCTGACTGGGTCTACAGAACCTGTTTTCAGCAGATGTCTGGGGAGAAAAGCTCCACATACAGTACAATACAAATACAGTAAAATACAATACAATACAAATGACATTGGAAATACTATACAAAAAATAAGTTGAAAGAACAAACTGCTACAAGATGTTGAAATATATTACTACACATCTAGACAAATCTATACAGTTAAAACATTACAGACAATAATAGTCACTCTCACCATGCATGATGTAGACAGTGTCCAAAAAATTAGTACGTAGGTAATGCAGTGTGTGACATTGACTGTTAAAGTACAAGCAAAATAAAATGTTAGTTTCAGTTAGGAAAATAATAGCCAAAATGTTAATGATGCAAAAAGATAGTGAGAGAGAGTTAAAAAGAATAGAAGCAATAAAGCCTGAGCAGTAGCTTAAGGATATGGTATAGAAGCAGAGAAGGAGTTAGGAGAGCCTTAGTATCTTGCAGTCGGTGAGGGATTGAAATGTGACAGAAGAGGAAGACCTGAGCATTAGGCAGCCTTTATGCAGGAGCAGAGCCATCTATGTCTGAGATAATTCCAAAGTACAGAGACAGAGTATGAGTACAGAGAGTGACCAGGTTTTCTTGTGGGTTTTGAGCCAGCTAAGAGATTTTTTTCTTCTGATTGTAGGGATCAATTTGGTGTGCAATGTGTGACTGGACTGGTTAGTGCAGGGCAGGCAGTAGGCTTGAAAATAAGGCTGTGTAAGGTGGATAGCTGAATAACGACAAGTTGATTGGGGAGTTCAAGCCAATTTAATTCTAGGAGTGGTTTACAGTGGTGTGTGTGATATTTAGAGTTTGTGGCAAACTTTGCAACTTTTTTATAGCATTGTTCCAACTCCATCTATAACAGATAATCGAAGCTTTAGGTAATTGAATACCTAAAGCTCAACACCTAAACAGCGAAAACTGTAAACTGCGAATGGCCACTTCTGCAAATTTTTTCATAGGGAAAAAATGTGCTTGGCCAGACAAAAAAGCATTCAAACCCTAATCCCCCCTACCTAAATATACCAACTCTGAGATTGCTCTACAGTGGCGAAAAGGGCAGATTCCTGATAATGGCCAAGCAAATTTTTTCCCTATGATAACATTTGCTGAAGTGGCCGTTGGAGGTTTACAGCTTTCACTGTTTAGGTGTCAAGCTTTAGATATTCGAGTACCTAAAGCTTTGACTATATGATATAGACCCATTCCAACTTGCTTAGGGTAGAATTTTGTAAGTCAGTTAAGATAGGGGCACCATAAAGAACGGAGGGAAGTAAAAATGTTTTTGCAAGGGTAGTTTTGGTTGCTGCAGTAAAGAAATGTTTGTTTCTATATAAGGGTCCCAGTTTTTGATGATATTTCTTTATATTTTGATATATATATATATATATATATATATATATATATATATATATATATATATATATATATGGGGTCAAATGAAAGTTTATTGTCAATGATAATACCTATAAATTTGGTTTCCTGCACTATTTCTATGACAGTGTTGTCAGATGCAAGGATGTTGAAATGATCAGTGACAGGGGAGGTGTTTTGCGGATGAAAGAGCACTAGTTTTGTCTTCTTTGGATTAAGAAATAGTTGGGCATTTCTTAGCCAGGATTCGACTGCAGTAAAGGACTGTTGAGTTTTTGAGTAGGTCTTTTAGTGAATGACCAGTGCAGATTATGGTGGAATCATCAGCATATTGAATGAGTGTCCCAGGGTGAGAGGCAGTGTGAAGGTTGTATGTGAAAATGTTGAAGTGTAGGGGTCCTAGGATGGAGCCTTGGGGGACCCCAGTAGGGTTGTAGAGAAAGGGTGAGGGTTTATTGGACCATTTCACTGCTTGTTTATGATCCTTGAGGTAGCTTTGAAACCATTTTACTGTGTTATGTGAGAAGCCTAAGTTAGACAGTGTGTTCACAAGTAAAGGTTAAGTCACTGTGTCAAAGGCCTTGCAGAGATCAAGGAATACTGAGACTGTATAGCATCCTGCATCTCTGGCCTTGTTCATGGTGTCTGTAAAGGATAATAGGGCTGTAGCTGTGCTGTGGTTAGGTTGGAAGCCATGTTGGGTTTTGGTTAAAAGATTGTTTTGCAATAGATATTGCAATACTTGCTGATGGCTACCTCTCTCGAGAATTTTAGATATGGGTGACAAGATGGATATAGGGTGGAAATTGGATGGATCAAAATAGTTGCCTCCTTTGTGGATGGGGGTGATTTGAGAAGACCTATTTTTAAGGATACTGATTGGGTAGGCTACTGAGTTAGCAGCCAGTTTGAGGTAGTATGGGGGGAGATTGTCAGTTGAGGTAAAAAGCAGGGTTTTAGTTTTGAAGTGGTATTAAAACACACATTTCAGGGGAATGTTAGATCAATACTGAAGACAGAAAACTAAACAGTAAAAAAAACAACAAACTGACCATCAGGGGATTAAGCATCAAATGCCACAGCATTAACAATGTACACATTAGTGCTTGAGTAAGCTGAGTCATAGAAGCTATCCCACATGTATTATATTAACATTATTTAATATTGCATGGTATGTTATTAATGCATACTACAGATTAGACCTCCATGGATATGAATCACTATCTGCTTAACTGATATTCTCTACAGCAATGTATTATCAAGTGAAGCCGAGGGAGAACTTATTGTAAGCATGTCAGAAGATAAACATTTCAAATCAATGTTAGAATACTGTGAAAGACTGAAAAAAAATGAGCAAAGGTAATTAGCATTTACAATCGGATGACAAAAATGCTTCTCTTACTGTATAAATAATGTGTACATCAATGCCAAACTGTTACATACATGTACTATGTTTAGCCTTGTTTCATATATGCATTATAAGTGATTACTGCATTATAGGGATAGTTTTGATGACTGGTACAAGGTAGGCCTCCATGGTCTTAGAGCCCTGCCTACCTGACTGATGCTCTGTAGATTAGTGCATTATCAAGTGAAGCCAAAGAAGAAGTTATTATAAATGTGTTGGAAAACAAACACTTCAAGGGAGGAATCCAACCCCTCCACCTACTGTATTTACAATATGCACATCACTTCATGACACAATGAGCCATGGAAGCTGTTAAAGTGAAACTATTAAGTTCAGTTTATGTCAGTACTGCCTGGTGTCGCACATCAAAGGTCAGCTCAGTTTAGGGACAAACTACAAGTTTTAGCTCATTCAAAGGGTTTTTCTCTATTTTTGCCATAAGATGAGAAAAGTAATTTCTCTATGCATATGGACTGTGAAGTTGCTCTCTGCCAGCTGTTGTACAATATATACCTCAGGAGATGATTTTCGATGCTTTAAAATTCCTTTTGAGGCATGCGTGTGGTGTGATAATGTGCTTGTGTTAAGATTAAAGGTTGTAAAGTATATTAGACAAAGATAAAAAAGGTCAGCAAGCAGAAGGGATGACAAAAGATGAGGTGATAAGGACCAAACAGTATGGAGGTTGGTGAAGATATACTCAGACAACAAAGCTATGAATTCATGCCTTTCATATTAATATGATACATAGCAGTACATTTTCAAGGGCAGCCATGGAAGCTGTCTGACTGTATGGGTTCATCAGACCCATATCTAGCATATGTAGCACATTTGCAGAACAGATACAAAATAGTATAAAACAGCCATTCCATTAAATGCATTGTGTGTGTGTGTGTGTGTGTGTGTGTGTGTGTGTGTGTGTGTGTGTGTGTGTGTGTGTGCTTCGACATTTTCCCTTTCGTGGTTTCGTTCTTTCGACGTATTCGCGGTTCACTCGTACTGTGTCGTGCGATTCAGATTTGGGTTTTACTGCTTTTGACAGACATTGTGATGTGTGCTGCAAGATGGAGCTGACACACCTGTGTACCTGCAGTTATCTCTGCACATACACAGGAGGTCCAGATTACAGGGGTTGGAAAATTGTCATGCTTATACCTGTCAAGTATTAGTATACCTTAATTATATGCTAATTGGCTTATAACATGGTCAGACATGTTATTTCCACTGGCCATATTATGTAGCTGGGTTTTTCTGAATCGTACGCTACTTGCACATTGTCATTCATTGAGCAGAATTGCTTACATTGATCTGTCAGCATTTTATGAATTCATGTGATTGATTCCAGAGCTTCCTTCCTTCAGACAGTGGTTTACACAGTTGTAAAGTGGCTAGCAAGATTTTAAGTGTAAATAACAAAACTAAAGTAGCTTTATTATGTTACACAATGCAAAAACAAAATGTTTAAGCATTTTTTGCATTTGAATTAGAAACAATTTTTACACTTTTACACAGCTCTGACTGAACACATGGCAAACAGACAGTAGGCAGGCAGTCTGATTAGAAGTAAAACAGTTTATTTGTAAAATATATGAGAATCAAGCTTATTTTAATAACATGTGCCAGCATCTAGTGTCTAGTGATAATCACACTGCATCTGCAACTTAAACTAGTTAGTACCAATGTCTAGGAAGTTTAAATGAAATAGGTGTTTTCTTGACAACATAGCAGTTTTCTACAGATGGAAGAAATGACAGTCACATGATATACAGCTTCCATTACGATTTTGCCTTTAAGATGGCTTTCTACAACTCTTATAACTTTGGAGTCATATGATTTTGCTGTGCCTTTTGAGTCATTCTGCTACTTTGCCTGCATTACTGTTTCATTACCTGGTGGGTGGCCATGGTGGGGCAGCAGTTAGTGTTGCCACCTCACAGCAAGAGGTTCTCCGGTTCGATTCTCAGCTGGGGTGCCTTCTGTGCGGAGTCTGCATGTCCTCCCTGTGGTCATGTGGGTTTCCTCCAGGTGCTCCGATTTCCTCCCACATCCCAAAGACATGCAGTAGGTAGATCGGACACTAAATTGGTCCTAGGTGTGAGTGTGTGCATGTGTGTGCCTTCTGTGGAAGGTTGGGTGTCGGGCTGGCAACTCCACACTGTAAAACTCCACTGCCAATCATGAGCAGACAGATGATCCGCTGTGGCAATCCCTAACTGGGAAAAGCCAAAAGAAGAAGAAGACTGTTTCTTTACACGGGGCTGCTTTCTCCATGCATTTCAGGTCTAAGCAGTTCAAAATTAGGCCATTAGATATATTTCTAAAGTAAGCACTGCAGGCTCTGATTTTGTACTGCAGGCTCTGATTTTGTTGACAATGTAATCTTCAAGTGAAAGGTGGGTCACGTATAGCATCACATTGTTCTTGACATTATCCTAGGCTGCTCATATCTAGTATTTATGTAAACAGCACCCAGGAACACCCCTTCCCCCATCTTTATGTTGATAAATCCTTTCATAGTTTATCTGCTTTATACTTTTATTCCGGATGTATGTTATCCTGATTTCCTTTTGTTTTCTGTGATTTAACAGGTTTGTTCTCGGGGCTATCATTCTGAGGATATGCTTTTTAAGTTATCCTACAGCAGCATGCAGCAGATACTACAAAAATGGGGCTCATACCTCACTGTGCTTTTCTCTATGTCTCCTGCATACATTTCTTCAGATGTTTTACATCAGTGCACCAATCTGGCTCCCTGTCATGATTAACAAAAGGATCATAATAAGCATTACGACATCCCTTAGCAGTACTTCATTCTTTAATCTTCCTCGATTCACTGCTGCAGTAACTGTTTTCAAAAATATTTATTCCTAGTTTATTCTAGTTTGAAATGACTGCTCACTCATTTGAGCATCTAACTAGCCATTTAAAGGCCAACAATTGCTATTACTCTACTGTGATGCATTTTTGGAATCATTACAAACTTTGAGTACAGTTACTGATTTTTAGTTAATGTCCATTTATTTGCCATAGTGTTCACATTATCAGCATATTATTCTGTGCTTCACGTCCTTGTCATCTGAAACCTCGACTGTACTTGTGTGACCCTATTTGTATTTTCCTTTTTTTTTCCTTGATTCCAGTCCTCAGCAAGCAGAAACAGTATTGTCTTTTCAGACGGCTTCGTATTTACTGTACCTGTAATGGTGTGTCTATCCTCTTTTCGTTATTCATCTCTGTTCTCATTTCCCAGGCTGAAATATTTTAGCAACGTTCCTGGTATCCCAAATACAATTATCCACTGCTACTTCCTTAAGCATTTATTGGCAACCTCTTATCATTTGCTTCTCTGTGTTATGCCTTTAGGCAATGTACAGATATTTATTGCAGGATTTATTACAGTAGAGTTTGCGTCCCTTATCTCTAGGACATTTTATGTTATTGATTTTATTTCGTATTTGTTTTCCAGGGTAGAACACTGATCTCCACAGACCTTTTCTAGACTCAGCCCAGGAGTGCTGTCTGGTTAAGTGACTTGTTCACAGTCACACAGTTGGGCGCTGGAGGATAAGGGAATCAAACCTTGTACCTGTGGACCACAGGAAACAGCTGGTTAACAGCATCTTAATCCTATAAGCCGACTGCCAGATGTAGCTTTAGGTTTAGCAATGGCCTAATGACAAAACAAGAACAGGATGGGAATATACTGTGCTAAGGACTGCAGTGGCAATGCTTTATGTCTTTGCTTATGACCAATGTGCTTAATTTTATAATTACTCCGACACATTAACTACCCAAACTCACCTGATCAAAGGAAAAGTAGTCCTAACTAATTACAAAATGAAATACTTTCTGCATAATTAGAGATAACCATCATCGGTATTGTTGCAAGCAAAGCACTAGTAGCTTGCATACATGCCCTTCAAACTTGAATTATTCATTACTCATCTGTTTATCAAATTACATCTTCCTAAATGTGTAAAGAGTCAAGGAAGGTCTTGATCTGCTGTTAAAGGTGTTCCCAGTGGTTGCTACTTGTGTACTAAGCAAATACCTTGTAAGGTGTGTGTTGTGTTTTATGAACTGGGGATTACAATCCTAGTTCCCCATTCCCTAAATTAAGCTTGGAGCTAGGAGTTCTTTGATCTAGGCCCATGGGAAGGTTTAGAGTTTCAAAGGCCCTAAATACTGCAATAAGATCACTAGAAATTCCTTTACATCTTACAGTGCTTTCAGCCTTCTGTCATTATCTTGATGGGATACCTATGAAATTCTCTTTTTGAAATGTCTCTGGACATTTTCAGCTTTTTCTAGAATTATAGCAGCTGCATGGAACAAGTATATTCTAACCTAATTGTTATGATTTTGTTGAGCAGTGATCTTACATCCTTACACATTTAAGAATTAGTGATTAACAGTGGCGGCTGGTGACTTAAAATTAAAGGGGGGCTGCAGGAGACAGCTGGATGGGTGGGGTCAATGGGGAGGGATGTGGCCAACTAGAAAGGGGTGGAGCCATGCTCAAAACCACAACAACTGGAACTTTAATTATATATACTGCCCTGGGTGCCAAACCGTCATTACGAGGGTCCAATCAAGACAAAATAAAGTGTAGAAGAAAAAATATTTCAATGCATTGGCTACATGACAACTTACTTAATATCTAGATGGAAATACAAAGGTTGTGAAGCATAAAAAAATAAATTATTATTTAAATACATTACTGGAATGCCAGTCAAAATCAAGTATAAAAAAAACAAGCAGCACTCAACTCAAACCACTTCTCCATGCACTGCAGTTCTAATTATAATTTATATTCAGCTTTATAAAATTACCAAGTAACATGCTGAAAGTAGCAATCGCTGTCATACCCCCACTTGTAAAAATGTTTCTTATCCAAAAATGGCCTGCTGCCTGACAACATCTATCCACTTGTTTCATGGGGAAGACGTGATCAAAGTAAAAAATGAACAGCAAACAAGAAACAAGCTCAAGATAATTTGCTTAAAGAATTACTGCACAAGTTATGGACCACACATGATAGATTGGCATTCTGTTTAGTTTACGGGTAAAGCCTGCAAATATGACTGCAAGTCTCCAACAAATGTAATAAGCTTCTGAAAATACTGTAATCCTGTCCTTTATTACAAATACTGTCATATACATTTCAAGGGTTCATATTATAACACCGAATGCTGAAAACAGCGAATGGTGTTACATCGACACATATTCAGCGAACGCTGAAAATGTCGAAATCACAGAACAGCGATTTCTTTCCTATGGAAAGAAATTGCTGTTCCAAACCCCCCTCCCAAAAAAATAAATAAATAAATAAACACTTCCAAACACATACACACATACCCTAACCCTAATTATACCCCCCCCAAAAAAACAGTAAACAACTAAATGCACATATGCACGTAACCCAACCATACATCTAACAAAAAAAAACCCAAAAAACAGTAAACATCTTAAAACATATGCACTTACCTTAACCCACACCCTAACCCTAAGGTCAGTAACTCTCGCACATTTACATAAACAGTTCCAAACACAAACACACTTACCTTAATCCTAATCCTACCCCCCAAAACAAATCTAAACAGCTAAAAACACACACATATGTAACTCAACCATACATTTAACGCAAAATAAAAAAACATTAAACACTTTCATACATATGCACTTACCTTAACCCGCACCCTAACCCTAAGGTCAGTAACAGTTGTACAATCATGCTCGGCAGCTATTGCTGCCCTTCCCCCCCTCATAAAATCATGGTCAAATGGAGCCTCCCAAGGGACTACACTATACTCCAGAACAGGCAAAGCAATGAAGCGGTCAAGCGACTTCTTTCACAGGGAAAGAATTTGCTGAACAGCCACTTCGCTGTTTTGCCTGTTCGCCCTACATGCGTTTTCATCTTTGTAATATGAACCCGGATTTCAATACCTAAGGCTTATACATTATCTAGTTATGTAAATATACTCCTCATGGCAACAACAAAAAGACTTTCAATGTTGGCAATTCTTTAATAGTATGCTTATTAAAGCTTACTTGCATCTTACAATCTCTGACAATCTTACCTGATGTTCATTAAAGCATTGCTACTTAAGCACAGAGCAACAGAGCATGGCAACAGCATGCATTTTCTGAATAATAAGAAGCATAAATCAACAGTATAAAAATATGACAGAAAACCAGAGCATTCTGCAAAATCAAGGACAGATGAAAAGCCACGGTCATACTTGTGGTCTACCTTGGGTGGCGGAATACTCTGCACACTTACACTGCATAACTGCTCCTTGCCTTGCTTGGACACATCCAGAGCCACTACAATGGGGAGTGGAGCGCAACAAGTAGGTCACAGTTTGAAATGTCTCTGGCTGACGGTGATGGCTCTGACACTCATACCTCTCAACCTCAGAGCAAGAAATCTGGACAAAGCCATAGATAGAAGTGGGACACAGGGCCAAAAATAAAGACAGTTTTAAATATTGCTCTTATAAACTTAGGAAGATAATTAGGAGGTCTTGCATTAGTATGAATTTTCTGAAGGGTATGAAGTCTGAAACTCAGATGTCTGCCATTACTTTCTAACTCCAATCTTAAATGATTTGCCACTAGTTTGCCAAAAAAACACAATTTTATGAAAAACAGACCAAAAATGTGATGCAAAAATATAAAATTGCCACACAATACAGTTGGAAACCTGTCAAGAAGGGGCACCTTTTTAATATTAGTACTGTTAACTTGAGCAGCTGACAAAATAAGACAGTATACATGCATTTCTGAAATAAAAGTAATCTATAACTCTGATCATTGCAGTTATTTATAATTGTAAACCCTCCACGTTTTCTTCCAAAATTGCCATTTTGTGGAGGGATTATTAGGGGAAGAGCAACATTTTGAGCCAAAACTGGGGACAGTTGAGAGGTTTGGATAGTCCTAATTCTATAAAGTGATTTGTATGTACCTCTCAACCTCTTAATACAGGAAATCTGGACAAGGCCAAATATATTGGGGAACATACAAACAGTACTAAAAATTGCTCTTGTATAAACTTAAGACAGTTGATAGAATAACAGGTCTTGCTTTAGCATGCATTTTTCTGAAGATTATAACATCTGAAACTCAATGCCTGTCATTATTTAGTGACTTCATTCCTAAATGATTTGCCAGAAAACCACAAATGTTATGAGAAACAAACCAAAAATAAGAAGCAATGCAAAAATTTGGGACAGTTGAGAGGTATAGTTCAGCCAGGGCTGTCTGAGTTTGTTACCCCCCCCCTCACAAAATCATGGTCGAATGGAGCCTCCCCCTGCAGCCATTCCAATGTCCCATTCCTTGGTTATTTCACTCCATTTACCGTAAACACTGTAATGTGCATACTGCTTTACTTCTGCAATGATTTGGATTTCATTTGAAAGTTTTATTTTGCATTTTACAGCACAAACACTAATAGATATATGCTATATTCCATCTGTAACTCATTTACACATGCACAGATTACCAGAGTGACACAGTCAGGTAAAAAATAACTTTTTGTACCTGTAAATCCATCATTATGTAGAATCACTACTTCTCAGGCACAATACTTCAAGTAGTATACTGCAAGAAGCCTAAATGTGTGGCTCAGTTGCAGTGCATAACAATACAACATACATCCTTTAGTTATACATATAAATTATAAATGCACACATAAAATATGATTCTGTATATCATAAGTGAGAATGAAACAGAAAACATAATAAATATCTCTTGATCAGATTCTCAAAAATGTACAATGGCCATATCCAAGAAAAAAACAATTATAAAAATGAAAGATTGACTTTAAATCCATTAAACAAAGACTGCACATCTTGAAAAAATGTAATATTGATGAAAGTTGGTATAACAGCAGGAGAACCAGCATTAAGTCAGGAACCTATCCTCATCTAGGATGCCAGTGATACTCCTAGCCCTTAGGATGCAATTGTATAAGTGCAATAGACAAAAATGCATTTTTATCTTAGTCATAAGATACTTTCTCATGCATATTTGCATTATATCATAAAGCATCAATGTTTACATGACTTTATGTGACAAAGAAAGCAAGGATAATGCAAAGTAGTCTGTGAAAAACAAGAGACTAAGAGTGAGAGTCAGAAATGTGGTGTATATTATGCAAGTTAACCTACACAGAATGCAAGACTAAGGCAATTCAGAAGTACATGATCTTTAAAATGTACTTACATAGGAATGCTGATAGACTATGCAAGTGTGTAGTTCTAAATGATGAAAAATAAATAAATTCATAGCAACTCTAGTAAAATATCATATAGGAGGCAATTATAGATAAAATTAAATGCTTTGTAAAAAAAGGAAATGTGGGTAAACAGTTGCAAAAAACAGGTAGATGAATGCCCATGTGTTTTAGATTAGACTCCTCCATACTTCGACAGTAAAAAAAAAAAAATTACATTGGCAAGCCGAGTCTGACACCTACCTCAGTTTAATAACTTGATTTGATGACAGCAGCTGCTCGTAAGCAAGCCAGCAAGGCAAACACAAGCCAAAAAAAAACAAAGATAAGGAACCAACTTCAAGACAAGTTGAAACTTTCACCAACGATAGGCGAGTCAGTCTATAGCACAAGTAATCCATCCAAGTAAGTATAGTGTGCTACAGCCACAGGCTACTAATTGTTTCTCGCTCTCTTTTTGAGAAGAGAGCAAGAACCAATCAGTAGCAATCCAGTCATCCACGTCACATACGTGCCTGCGGACGTGGCAGTCCGAACCCCCTTCTACTTACCGTGCGGTTAAATACCGCATAGACTTCTGGGCATCACACTGATGCCTTCTCTCATATCTGAACTGCTTGTTAAGCAGTCAGAAATTTTGGTTTGCTAATTAAAATAAATAAATAAATTTAAAAAAAAAAACGGAGCTTGACGGGCATGCACAGTCGGAGTTCCGGAACTTTGCGAGACGGTCTGACTCACTTAGAGCACAATAAATACATTTTTTATTCCCATGTAAATGTCCAAAACTTGAATCTTTTTGCTTGGAGGGCTGCAGTCCGATGGCACGAGCCACCACTGGTGATTAAGCTTGGTAGATTGTTTGTGGATGTGACCAGAATGGTCATTAAATATCAGGTGGCTGTTAGCTAGTACTTCGAAATCTTTATACACCTTAGTCTTCATTATCATGCTCAGTGTAGATTGTTTTAACTAAGACATTTCCTCAAACCTTAACAAATTTGCATTTTAAGTTCACTGAAATCCCATTACTACTTGAATACCCATAAATATGACTCAACAGCCTTGAATAGTAAATACTTCCTCTTCAGTGGTGATCATACCTCTCAACCTCTTAGTACAAGAAGTCAGGACAAAGCCAAAATAATGGGGGGACAAAGGCCCAAAAGTAGGGATACATTTTAAATATTGCTTGTATAAACTTAGCAAGTTGTTAGAATAGAAGTTTTAGTGTAACCATGCATTTTTCTGAATGATATGAAGTCTGAAACTTAAATGTCGGTCATTATTTAGTGAATTTAGTCCTCAATGATTTGCCAAAGAACCACATTTTTTATGAGGAACAGACCAAAAATACGAGTCAAAAATGTGGACCTTCTGCAAAAATCTGGACAGTTGAGATCTATGAGTAATATTCTGCAATAGCCTGGTGCCATCATCTTATTTTATCACAGTCATACTATTTGGAAATGTTAGATGAAAACTGTTGAAGAGAAGGGACCTTAAGGTACATTAGTTCTCGATAAGTCCTTCTCACCCATGCACTCATTAATTCTAATTCTCTATTCATATCCATCTGTCTAGCTTATAATGCAACATAAAATGTAAGTGCTGAAAACTAGGTAGATCATTTTTTTTAATTAGCTTTTTTAATCAAAGCACATTGCATTAGTTTGTATCTTGTCTATATTTCTGACTATGCCTAAGAAACATGATTGCAAAGATCAGAAACTCACTTTGTGGGACAATGTCTACGTATTCTGGATGTTAAGCCTAAGAATCCATAACCATAAGATATTTACCAAACGTATTTCAAATAACTTTTACTAAACTGCTTAGAAGACTGAATAGTTTAATGTGCAGCTCATTTTTAAGGAAACTCCTCTTATAGCTCGAGATCCGCACTGGCCATTTCCATAATTGGGGCACATACAAATTCTGTAGCATCTTGTTAACAAATAATTGTAATACTGAGTCATAAAACAGCTTGGGAGGTGGGCATATATTGGGTAAACATATAGTAGTCTCTACGAAAACCTTGAAGATAAGGCATGTCAGCGTTATCAGTATGCATTAGACCTGGGCATTACCTGTGTTTTACGTTCTTCAGTACACTGTCCGAACTTGTAAATGGCACATTTTCTTTTGGATGTATGTGTAATATATTGAGTCCATCCTGTACCATAATGTTTATAGACTCCACTAACAAGGTCAAGTCAGACTCCCTGAAAAGAGTCATTTTGTCGTATAGGCCTTTGGTACAGAGAATCTCACAGATTTTCACACAGTCACATTAGCACATTGGCAGAGGGCTTCAGTGCTGTTAGCATCTTGATGAAATGTATGTGTTTTTCCCTTCTGTAAATCTGTTTCCAGATAGACTGGTACATGTGTGTGTGTGCATGTGTGTATATTATAAACATACTTTTACAACTAGAATCGTCTCTTTCCAGAGGACTCCACATGCATGCTGATTTTATAGTTGACTCAGGAGGGTTCTGGGTTTAGGATACGGTCAAAATCATACAATTCTGCAACTGGACACAAAAAGAATCAAGCCCAGAACTACAGGACGGAGCTCGTTAGAAACTTATTTCCTTAACCGTCTTTGCTTGACAAATTCGCTTCCATGGACTACAATAACCTCCTGTATAAACTGGAAAAGCAAACAATGCAGTATTAATATTTTTCTCACACACAATTCATGTTCTTTATTATCTTTCAAATTATTTCCATTTATTTCAGATGTCTGATCAAATCTGAATCTGCAGGGGCTTATAAACTGTAAACATATCTGCTTTTATCCCAGGCATGAAATTGTACAACTTTTAACAGATTCCATATCAGAATTTCTTCATTTCAGACAAAAGGGAAACATCATACTCATATCGTATTTTGCTCATCTTTAAAGCAGTCAATAAAAAACGTTATCAATCAGCAACATTGAATTCCAATTGTCAATTTAATTTTAACATATAGATGTTCACTTTTGGCAATTCGAATGGAAAATAAAATCCTCTGAGTCAGAAGTAATATTAAAGTCACTTATTTTCATATTTAAGTCATTAATTAGGCTGTCCTGTTTCTGGGCAAACTTTCTTCCAGGAAGGACAAGAGTCTGGATTTTTGATATTGTTTATCATGTCCTCTGTTAATACAACATGATGCATTTAAGATTGCATATATATCTTGGCCTCATATGCCATGCCTTTAGCAGTGATTATGTCCTTGTTATGCCAAAACTAATGGTTTATGTTTTCCACTACTCATAACAAAAATTACTAACATGTGCATGTATTTGTATTTATTTTTTGACTGATTAATGAATGGATTGATTGATTGTTCAATTGACTTATTTATGATGTACTTGGAATTAATGGTATATTTATTTTTACTTTTTTTTTTCATTTTGCATATAATGCTGTCTGAAGATTCATAACATGACCCTCAGTTTGCACCCCTTAAAATTCCTTCCCAATCTACATTCACACACATATGTACTAATTTATCTTCAAGATTTGTCTTCCACTAGCCATTGTTATATTTGTGCAAAATCTGTCTTCAAGTTCATATTTACTTGGTGTTTGATAACTGGGACTGAGTCACTGAAATACAAGAAAGCACAATAAATAACCAATGAACAAATTAGTGACAAAAGTTAATGAAACATCATTACTGGCCCCTCTCCATGAAAATTAAACTTATGTGGCATTCTGCAACCTGACAGAAGATGGTATTAGTTGATGGGGTGGGGGTGCTGGTTAGCCACTACATGAGGGATTACAAGGATTTATATCTACTTCAAAAACATTTGGTGAATCACTTCTGTTGTTTTGTGATGAACCAAAATACAAATGTGCTATTTGAATGATACCATCAGATCACGAACATTTCAAATTACTCATGCAGAGTTTCACAATAAGCAGGTAAGGGCTACTGGGATTCAAACTCAGACATCACTACTGTACCTAAATTTTTTCTACTTATTTATACCCATAAACTGTTTCATCTTTAATCCTCAAAGCATCTGAAATCATTCAATGTTCCAACTGAAAAACATTCATTTTCTGTCCAGAAGAAATTTTAGCTACAGAAAATGTCTGAAAATATCTGGTACCTCTGCTAAATAAATCTTTACAATAGAGACAGTATTGCAAAATAAATGCATCCAGTTTGCCATTTTAGATTTGTTTGTGCTTCCCCTATGTTAACTCGGGGGATAACGTGTGTAAGCCGTTATATAGAGGGAAGAACTGTTGAGAGCTGATGGCACTGCATTTACATGGAATAGGAGATGCACCTGGAGATCTAGCGTAGAAGTGAATTACATCGAGTGAATGTGGGGGGAGGGGTTACATAAGCTATCAAGCCCTCGGGTTCATATCTGGAATTGTAAACACAGCAATTCTTTGGGAAAAAAGAGATTTGAGAAATCTATCGGCAAGTTTGCAGCACATACAATGACATCATGAAAAGTCCCCACTGGTGTGTTTGTTCACAAGCTGATTGGTGCACTCATTCCTGATATGCTATTGTTTTGATGGAAGTTAAATCCTGGTCCCATGTTCCTCACTTAGTGATCTCGTGCCATTTACTGAAAAAATAATAAGGGTTCTTTAAAATGTACCTTACGTATACATTATTTATAGTCCACATAATTTCTTGACATGCATTCTGTTTACATTCTTTACCTACATTATTCACCTAACAAAAGGTTTTCTTTGACCCTTATCTCTTATTCTGTTATTCTACAACCTGTTATTCTAAGTGTCTTAACTTGGTCAATAACGCCTTGTTGCACCATTTTTGTTATTGAACAAAACTTTTACAGAAGTTCTGTTCCAAAGCACATATGCACAGCTTTGCATTAGTCTAACTTTTAAGTATTTTTGTCTCATAACAACTAAACTGTATCATTTTTATATTTACTTGATTTTCTGATCCTTACAATAATTATTTCTGTATTATTTTCTAAAAGCTTTGCTTTTTAACATTCTAAAAAATCAGGTTCTCCATGACAACCACAAGCAAAACAAACTCTTACTCATTTTTGCTTATATTTCATCTTCCGTTTTACTGGAAGTTTTGCTAACATAAGAACTCCTTCCATACACCTGCCTCCTTAAATTTGTCTTTTTTTTTAATCTACGTGTTCTTTTCTTTCTACCCTTTGCCATACATCAATAAAACATACATTTAATAATAGCTGTATACCAATTTGATCTGTCATCATATAGTTCACAGAGTTCTAGTTTTGTATTCTTTTATCTTTTTCCAAATCTGTAACAATATATTTTTTTCAAAATCATCAGTTTTTCAAGACTTCCTATAATTCCAGTCTGCTTAATGTATTGTAATTCTTTAGTTTCACTTACCACAATACAGAAAAGAATTGCAACAAAGCATAAAATATTACTTAGTAAATGATCTTTAACCAATCCTTTTTATATTCATTATAATCTATTTTCTTAGTATCTGTGACAAAATCTCCGCTTGTCAATTTGAGTACCATCTTGGTCTGTCATTAAAATAGGCAATGCCCAGTGGGACTAACCATTAATGGCATTAAATAAAAGAATAAATGAATAGTTATTGATGAAACATCTATATCCATGAAAACGAATGGCTCATATATACTGAATATTACACAAAACAACAATACAAATGAAAAGTGTAGAAGTAAAGTTCTTGCATATTGGCAAGAAACAAACAAACAAACAAAAAATATCTGTCAAAAAATCCATACATCCTGGTATTATAGTCTCTGAAGCAGTAATAATATGAAACACACCAGCCATTTTTAAAACACATAACTAGTAACCAATCATATCATTCCTAGTTATTTAATTAACATAAATCAACAATTACACATCTTACAAATATTATAATCAGTAAGAAACGATTCATGTCTATCAGTCTTTAACCCATAGATGGATTCTACTAAATTTATAACTATCTCCTAACCTCAGTTTTGCATTTTTAGATAGCTTATTTTATTATTCATTCACAGAATGTATAGTCAAGGCTCATGAGGTTTAGATGTTTTTTCCCTTCTTGCCAATAAATCATGGACTTTGCTACATTGCAGGTTTTGTTTTGTGGTTTTATATACATGCAGCTCTGTTGGCTAGTTTCATTCATGTCATGTGATGTGTGTCAATCATATATACGCTTGCTAATGAACTAGTTAATTTTTTCCTTTTTCTTGTTAGGCGGCTGCTACTTCAATATGTATGCTTTTACTGGGAATGAAACAAATTACGATCACATAAACAGAGATTCATAAACCATAATTCAGCCCATGTGGTACTTATTGATAGCTGATATGAGGACACATAGGTTTGTTTAATCTTCCCAACAGTGGATCCAGCATACCTTGTACGTTGCATGTCACCATTCCCGAAGTCCCAATATTTCCATCTTCAAGAGTCATAACTTGTCTCATTGTTCTGCAAATTCTGCATGTTAATTATCTGTAGTTATCCTGCTGTTCAGGTTAGTTCTGCTGAAGCTCTTGTTCTTCACTACCAGCTCTTATTATGTGTGCATTAAAATGTTTATTCCATGAAATAATCATTTAGTTCGACTTTGAGTGGACAAAAGCAAATGCATCAAAGATCGGAATCTCTGAACTGTATTTGCTGAATAAATTTTGCCAAAAACACTTTTTAAAATGTTTTTGCAGAGGGGCAAGCCCTTGTTGCACCCCCAATGTAGGGGGGGGCAAGCCCTTCACATCCTTCAAACTTATATATACCAACTCCATGGTCATACCAACTCAAAGAAGGGGAAAATCCCCCAAACAGGGAGTCACTTCCAGCTCAACTCGCCAACAGTGATTTCCAATGGAGGAACTCCAATCATTGGCAAGTAGAAGCTCAAGCAGTTGAAGTTCATGAGAACAACCTTTGTCCCCCAGCAGGATAACCTAGTCATTCATTTTATCTTTGATAGCCACCTTCTCCAGTTCAGGATCGTGTACCTCTCAACCACTTAAACAAAGCCATTGAAAAGGGAGGACATTGGCCCAAAAATAGGGACAAAGTTTTAATATTGGTCATATAAACTTAGAAAGTTGATAGATCAACACTTTTTGCATAAGCATGAATTTTCTGAAGGGTATGAAGTCTAAAACTCAAATGTCTGTCATTATTTCCTGACTTTAGGCCTGAATGATTTGGCAGAAAAACAAAAATGTTATAAGGAACAGATCAAAAATATGAGGCAAAAATCCAGAAGTTGTACTTATTGTAGCATGGCAGAGACAAACTAATACTGGAAAAAAAACAGTCTGTCACCTGATAAATACACACGTCTACACCAACATACACTCACTCAGACATGGCTCGTATGTTTGTGCAGTTCTTGTAGGATCACCAATTCATCTTTGGCATGTCTTTGGCTATGGGAGAAATTTTGAGCACCCTGCAAAACCAAACATGGACACAGTGATACTACATGGACTCCACTCAAAAAGCACTGCTGTTAAGAGCCAGAATGGAGAACAGAACCACATACTATGAGACAGTGGTACTAACTAAAATATCACTGTCCTGTCTCTTATTCCATTAATAGTACAATGAAGGTTTCTTATCTCAGGACTATTAACTACATAAATGTTAAGTTAAAATTCAACAGATTTCAGCACTCTGTTTTGCTTCTTAGGTATGGCATCAGCACCCAAGCATAGTAGTCTTCCAAATTCTTCCTGCATGTGGTAGCCCAAGCATCCAAAATATTTCTCCTGCCAACTTGGGATAACATGGACATTGTCAAACTGGTCCTTTTGTGTCAACATTTGCAGCACGGATCATCTTTTTTTCTTGACCTTGCTCAAGGCTGCTGTGAGCTCCTGGCTCCGGGGTATATAAGTTGTGAAACTGCCCAACCTGTCTGTACAGTATTAACTTTGAGGATTTGCCCAGTCTGCTGAATAGCGAACTGATACCAAATAATACTGCCGTCTCCTCCCTACGCTAAGGAACTGAACACACCCTCTCCCTGAGCATCAGCCCCTCAAGGGAATAAACCTAATATAAAAAAACTGCCCAACCTGTTTGTACAGTATTAACTTTGAGGATTTGCCCAGTCTGCTGAATAGCGAACTGATACCAAATAATACTGTTGTCTCCTCCCTACACTAAGGAACTGAACATACCCTCTCCCTGAGCATCAGCCCCTCAAGGGAATAAACCTAATAAAATAAAGTATGTGCTTTAAAACCACTGTCTGTAGACATTTCAGTGTGTAATACTGTCTGTGCTGCTATATCCCAATGAATATTTTTATGTTCCCTCTTGGCTATACTTCACACTGCTTCTAGCCTTATCCCCTCTCCCCTTCCTCTTTCTCTTCTTCCTCACGTCACTATCCCACCCATGCTGGCTGTATTATATACCTAATACAGTACAGGTACTAGTCCCCTCCCCACCCTTTCTACCTATCGTATAGTACTAGCTAACTTCCAGTATTCACCTGCTCTCATCTATCTCCTCCACACCCCTTTCTTTCTCATTACATCACCTAATTTTTAAATACACCTTACCTCTTGTACCGCCATCTTTTTTTCTCGACCTTGCTCAAGGCTGCTGTGCGCGCCTGGCTCCAGGGTATATAAGCTGTGAAAGTAAGCTTTGTTATAACTGCCTAGTCTTTCATTCAAATATATCTGTAAGAGTGTATTAAATGTCATATGCAACTGTTTATATGTATTAGGGCATTGTGGTGTTATTTCTTCAGCCGTTATTAGCTAACTCTATATGCGTGTCTGCACGTGGAGTGATCGGAAGAGGTGTAGATACTGGTAGGACACTCCGCTGCTATGTTAGCATTTGCGGGTACTACTTATCTTAACTAAGCGTTATATATAAATAGCGCGTTTATTGCGTTGTACTATTTATCCAAGCAATAGTGATTTTAGACATTGATTAGGGGGGTTTTATCCAACTTAAACTAATTGTGTCTTAGGCATGCTAACAACGTTATAACATCTACAGCGTCTTAGCGTTATTATAGCCTAACCCCATTTAATTGAAGGACAGTGTTAATGGGGAACTGTTGGTGGATTGCCTAAGTAAGGTAAACATTCCTTATAATCACCAATACCGCTATATCTATATAGTGTTCTAGCTTACATTACTCCACATTCGTGGAGTGTTGAATATAATCCTAGCTGATCCTTATGGGTCCTAATGGACCGGTGGAAGCGTGAATATAACCTATGTTATCGTTTATGTGTCCTAACTGACTGGTGGTTCCTTACACACTCTATAAATGCTGTAACTGTTTAACTAAGCACTATATATATGCAGCGCATTCATTGCGTTGCACTATTTATCTAAGAGATAGTGTTTTTGATGTGGATTAAGGGGGTTTTATCCTATTTATGCTGATAGTGTCTTTGGTAGCTATTTTAAGACAGAGTATGCCACGTTTGTGTAGCAAATCAATACCGGAAGATTGCCAAATTCCAGTAATAACGGCCACACAGGTACAAAACGCACTCTCTAAAGCCAAGAATACAGCATCCATGGGACCAGATGACATCCCGGGCTGTGTACTACATGAACTACAATATGAACTGGCACCTCACCTAAGTGTCATGTTTAATCATAGCCTCACCTCAGGTTTCATGCCCACTGAGTGGCGCAGAGCTACAGTTATCCCAATCCACAAGGGGGGATCCACCTTGGATCCCGGAAACTACTGTCCCATCAGTCTGACAAGCCTTATCTGCAAGGCCATGGAGCGTATTATCATGGAACTTATAAACAAAGACATTGGCAACCTTCAAACACTGGACCCCACCCAGTTTGGGTTTGTGAAGGGCCGATCTTGTCTCCTGAACCTGATTGAATCAGTCTCCAGAGCCATGGACAAGGGTAAGGTGGTCCACACAGCCTATCTAGACCTTGCCAAGGCCTTTGGCACCATCCCCCACTCTGGAATCATAGATAAACTTACTAAGTTGGGCATTAATCCCTATGTCACCCAATGGGTTGCTAAATGGCTTACTGATAGAACCCACACTGTAAAAGTAGCCGACTCCAAATCCAGCTCCAGACAAGTGACAAGTGGAGTACCTCAGGGTTCAGTCCTGGGGCCGCTCTTGTTTGGCATCTACTTCTCTGAAGTACAGGTCAACACTAAGGGACTCTGGCTAACAAAGTTTGCAGATGACTGCAAACTGGGAGCCATTATTGAATCCCCAAATGATGTGGATACTCTACAAAAGGGCCTTACAGAAACAGATGCTTGGTGCCAGAGCCATGGGCTCAAGCTCAATGCCAAGAAATGTATTGTTATCCCCTTTGGGAAAAAACATGTATCCATGAATTACCATATAGGTGGCAGTACACTAAACACAGAAAGTGTGATAAGAGACTTAGGACACAGGTGGACAGTGGTCTCACCTTCGATAACCACATCGCCACAACAGTCAGGAAATCCTTCTATGTGGCACACCTCATCACGAAGGGCTTTTCGTCCAGAAAAAAGGAAGTCATTGTCCCACTGTACTCATCCCTCATTAGACCCATTATAGAATACAATGCCCCATTTGGCATGTACCTCTCAAGACATCTGCAACAACTGGAAAGGCCTCAGAAATACCTCACTAAAAGAATCACAGGCCTAAAGCAGATGCCCTACGCTGACTGACTTAAAAAACTCCAGCTATACTCTGTCGCATATCGTCTACTCAGAGGGGATCTCTGCTTAACATACAAGGCCATGTCAAACCCAGAGCTGTTGGACATGCTACACTTAAAGAAATCCCAATCCCTCAGAGCTACACGCTCCAGGGATCTAAACCTTGTCATCACAATAAACAAAACATGCTGGAGGGATAGGTTCCTGACCCAGAGACTCCCCAGACTCTGGAATAGATTGCCCATACATGTCAAGCAGAGTGCCTCTTTGGACCTCTTCAAGAGGAACCTTGACGATTGGATGGGAGAAAGGAAATTCACCCCAGGGATCACGTCAGTCGCCCTGCTAGACAGGGGTCCAGGAAAGTAAATAATGTGGGAAGAAATAGCCAGGGAATTGTTATGGCTAGGCTTGTATAGGCCCTAGGGCTGATAGCCTAGTACCAACCTATGAACCTATGAACCTATGTAGCGCCTATGTATATTACTGTATCTATCAAGATTCTGATTTCATACCAACTGTGTATTTTGCTCCCCTTAGCTTGTAGTGTTATATGCAAACCATGCTGCTCATCTTATTGTTTGATTGTTTTAGTGTTGCTTTGTGTATTTCTCAGCTACTTCTGGATATCTTGCTATGTATTGAACTGCAGCAATTGTGCCTAGAGCTCTGCAATTAACACTTGGCATACACAGTAGAGTTATACAACAATTGGCCGTAGTGCTAGTATGTGATTATGTTCATTAGCCTGTTTGTTATTATGATTAATAAGTGTGTTTAACTGTGTGTTTCACTCCCTGTTTATCTCACTACTCTGTTTCTCTCTCTCTTTGTGTTACCAGCTGCCCAACCTGTTTGTACAGTATTAACTTTGAGGATTTCGCCAGTCTGCTGAATAGCGAACTGAGACCAAATAATACTGTCGTCTCCTCCCTACACTAAGGAACTGAACATACCCTCTCCCTGAGCATCAACCCCTCAAGGGAATAAACCTAATAAAAGAAAGTATGTGCTTTAAAACCACTGTCTGTAGACATTTCAGTGTGTAATACTGTAGGTTTTTATTTTTCTCCCACTAGCCAGGACAGCCAGCAGCCAACACCTACCTGCTCCTAGAACCAGCCCACCTTCCCCTCTTGTTTCCGCTATTTATATCTGACACCCTCCCTCACTGAACCCTAGACCTGCTGCCTCACAGTCTCATTTCCATTAGACCCTACTACTGCTATAATGCCTTTGTCCACTAGAGGAGACCTTCTCCTAGACCTATCCTACTGTCCCTGAGCACTACTTTCAGCCATCCAGTTTTCTATATCTTGTTTTAGGTTGTAGTCCCACACTATCCTTTTTGTTACTCTCCGCACTACTTAATCACTCTGCCTACTCTCCCTACTATTAAGACTTTTATCTCCTACCTTCCCTCACCTAATAACTTACCTTAGAAAGCTGCTCTACTGATTGATCCTTCTCCTATGGGTCACTCCTACTGTAGCTCTACCCACTACTTTCGCCCCGCGGGCTCACTCAGCTCCCCTACCCTGCCCCCAAACTCCACCCGCCCCCAGTGCTTCTAGATTTATACATGCCTTACCACACCCCCACTGCATTACCACCAATCACAAGCTCAGTCCACCTTAAAGTGCTAATACCCATTTCCCATTAGTCTTCATCTTAATAATCTTTATCTATCCCAGTAATTTATCATAAACAATCCTCTTCTATTATCGCTTTTAGTAAACCATCTATACATTCCCCTGTATACCATCAACTGAATTTCTTCTACCATGCCTCCTTTAACTGTTCCAACTTACCTCAAACCCTTACTCTTATTCTCTCTCATAACTATTCTATCTATACCTTACTTACTTACCTTCTATGAACACCATCACCATCTAGGGTTTCACTACCCCAATAGTCAAACCTCTACACCAACAATTATCCTTTCTTACAGTCATAATAACACATCCTGTCCACCAAAGTATTTATCAGCCAAATTTCACAGACTTACACACATTACTTACTATAGCCCAAGAGCCAGGAAATACCAGAACCTAATTAATAAATTTCTACAACTCATCCTGAGAGTACAGGTCCACTCCCTCATAAATGGCGACATACACCCATACCCTGGTCCAAATTCTAGCACAACCACAAGTCCTATCACACCAACTCCTACTAACATAAACTTGCTTACCAGGCCTCCCAACCCTCTCCTGATAGCTAATTTTAATGTTTGTAGCATAAATAACAAGGTTGCTCACCTACATGCCCTTATAGATGTACATTAATTTGATATCCTCTGTATCACTGAAACATGGCTTAAGCCATCAATACAAGACAGTGTAGTCATTCCCCCTGGCTACAATATCCTGAGACTTGACCGTAATGCCAAGAAGGGTGGAGGAGTAGCTATACTTTATAAAAAATGGTCTACAAGTCACCTCAATTGACTCAAATCCTCCACTATCTAGTAATGCAGAAATTCTTATTTCCAGTATACAGCTCAATAAATGTAAATCCATATATATCATCTGCATCTACCTCCCCCCAGGGAATAATACTAACACATTAGAGGCTATCCTCAGTTGGCTCTCAACCACTTACCCACAAGAAACCATAATACTTGGTGACTTTAATATAAACTGGAAATCTTGTTCAGCTGAGCAGCCTTCTACTCATATTAATCTATATGGCTTTACCCAAACCATTACATCCCCTACTAGAACCAATAAACTTAATAACAAAGAAAGCACCCTTGACTGGATTCTCACTAACAGTCACCAACAAATCTATATAACAGGCACCCTCCCTAAAGATATAAGTGACCACTCACCCACCTTTCTAATTAGATACAAGACTGAGATTCCAAACCCTACCATTTTCAGGACAATAAGGACTAACAGAAACTTTCACCCTAACAGCTTCCAAACAGAACTTAGAGCCTGCGACTGGTCTCCACTGATACACCTCCCACTAGATGATGCAGTCAACGACTTCAATTCAAAATGCTTAGCTATTCTAGATTGCCATGTCCAACACGCAAAATTAGAATTAGGACTAAACCAGCCCCATGGCTGTCTAAAACTATCAAACAAAATATCCACCAAAGAAATAAACTCTGGGCCAGCTGGCATTCAACAAGAAGCCCCACAGATCATTTACAGTTCAGACAGCTAAGAAATGAAACAAAAAAGCCATATTGTCTGATAAAAGAAACTTTTACTGTCAGCTTCAGCAAACCCACCAAAATAATCCTCTGAAATTCTGGTCCAGCATCAATAAACTCCTCCACCCAGGCCACTCAAGCACACCTGCTCCCTCAGGCCCATACCACAATAATCCCATTCAAATAGCCAACTCCTTTAACACTTTTTTCACAGAAACCGTTCAATCCCTAGCCAAACAGTTAACCCCTGGTGTCATACATTCTGATTCTGCCAACTCCAACAGCCCCCCCCCATTTCATTTTCAACCTGTTCCCACATCCCTTGTCTGTAACCTTATCCAGAAACTTAAATCCACCACACTCTCTGCTGACCTACTACCTGCAGAATATCTGCAAAAAGCAGCAAAAGCCATAGCCTACCCCATATCCATCCTCATTAACAGAACTATTTCTGAAGGAACCATTCCATCAATCTGGAAAGTTTCTCACATTATCCCCCTGCACAAAGGCGGTAATTCCAAAGAGCTATCCAACTATAGGCCTATAAGCATATCATCTCCATTGGCAAAAATAATGGAGAAATGCATTCATAAGCAACTTTTAAGCTATCTACTAGACAAAAACCTGCTAGCCACCTGCCAACATGGAATCAGACCATTTCATAGCACTACCTCTGCTCTTTTATCCTTCACCGACTGTATTAATAGAAATAGAAATAATGACACTCTATCCTCAGCCCTCTTTATTGATCTGTCAAAAGCCTTTGACATGGTTAACCACCACCTCCTCATTAACATACTTAAACACGTGTAAGTGGATGCGCTTGCTATACAGCAGTTCCAGTCCTATCTAAATAATAGGCAACAGGCTGTACTTTGGGAAAATACCTTGTCCTCCCACCTCCCAGTTACCCTTGGTTTCCCTCAAGGCTCCATATTGGGTCCTCTCCTCTTCTCTATCTTTATAAATTACCTTCATTCTGTAATCCCCCAAGCTACCTGCATCCAATATGCAGATGATTCCACACTTATATGTTCAGCCAGTTCCCCATTAGAACTCCAGTCCCTAACTCAAAATATCTTTAACATAGTTAAAAACCGGTTTCTGGACCGGTGTCTCCTGAACCCAAAAAAAAAAACAAAAATGCTACTATTCACCCCTATGTGTAGGGTCTCCCCACTTAACTTTACTGTAACATCTAGCAATGGCACTATCATATCTCCTGATCCTACTACAAAACTACTTGGTGTACCTAATTGATAATAACCTCACTTTTGAGTCTCATATAAATAACACTATAAAAACAGTGAATAAAAAATTAGGTTGCCTCTACAGGATCAAACCCTTCCTGACTCCACTAGCCAGGACCACTACCTTACTTTATGCCTCCCCTATCTACACTAAATTAAGTAAAAATAACATGAGCAAGCTAATTACCTGCTACAACAATATCGCCAGGTTTGCAACCGGGTCTACCTTTAGAACCCATCACTGTATCAATCTAAATCAACTAGGCTGGTTAGAATTATCAAATCTAATACTGTTGAACCAACTAATAGTAACCCATATGATTCTGTATCAACCAACAAGCACACCAATACTTTCTACCCTTGTCACCCCCTATAACAATGAGAAAACCCTACCTTCAGCTAACAAACTCCTAGTACAAACTACTAAAACTAACAATTCAGCTGGTGACGCATTATTCTCTAATACAGTTGGCAAAACCTGGAACAACCTCCCTAATCACATAACCTCCCTAGCATCAACCAACCTATTTAAAAACAAACTAAAACCCTATCTTAAATCACACTGGTTATGCTCCTGTGTCAACCCAGACTAACTATCTAATCTTTCCTTAAATATTAGCCCTCTTACAAATATAATCTTGTTTCTTCTCTTTTGACAATAAGGTGTATGTGACTGTACAGTTAATTAATATCCTTGTACATACTTTAAATGTTTAACAACAACTGTTACAACCTATGATTTCTTGAGAAACTTTACAGTAGAATATTTGCCTTGTTCAAATTTGGTGTAAATATCCATAGCTGGTTCACACCATTAGTTGTTTTTTTATTGTTTTTTTATGTTGCCATGTTTTTGTGTGACTATATAATTAATTAGTTACCTCTGTCCTATTTCTTGACATGAATTCTACATCTGCTCAGACCAGGATATTTCTTTCTTGTTATTATGCCCAACACAATGATATGTTCTGTTTCCAATTTTTTTGTGCAATGTATCGATGCCTTTTTAAATTTTCTTGTGTATGTGGAGCTTATCTCCCCGGGCCTCCACTGGAAATGGACATGTATCCAGTTGGACTAGCCCGGTCAACAAATGTAAAATAAATAAATAAATAAAATAAATTTTAATGCATACACTCTTTAGGGCTGGCTGGCAGAAAGCAATACAGTAAAGCAGTCAAGTGGGCTAGAAGATGGTAGATCTGATTGTATCCTATCAGCCTTGTCTTCATACCCTATGAACATGTCTAAGCTACTTATTCCATCTCATGCTGCCCAGAAAAAATATATCTGTGGTCTTAAAGGACTGCTTCATTAGCAACATTTAAATAAGCAAATTTTGCAATGACAGTCACCTTCTCTGAAAAAAAAATGCATCTGTAATTACTTCACACAAGCATACCCAGAGTAACGAATGATTGTTTTATTTATTTATTTTCACCTTGTTCACTGGATTAGCTCTACTAGTGGTGGATTCTTTACAAATCTTCCACAACGAGAGTGACCATCTTTTGTCTGGTGCTGTTTTTTTTTTTTTTTGTTACACAATTGGGAGGAATAACAACAGTTTGCTCGTCTTATTCCCAGTGCTTTACAGACAACTTAGTATTGGCCATTAGAAGTCATCTCATCCTGGCAATTGTCAGACATTGTAAAGCCATTTCATTGCACATTAAGTATTCTGCAGCCTCTGATGTCATAACGTACTTTGAAATATATAACTTGGATCATATTCAGAGGTTTTCAGCTAATCTGCCCTGCTCCATTTTTTCCTCTGATTTGCATGCTGTAGTGCCATAGCCACAACAGTATATCCCATTAAAGTGTAAGGATAGATGTTTTTTCTCAATTATTTTTTTAAATACTATAAAATTTCAGTTTATAAATTGAATTAGGAAACTTAAACCATTATTTTATGCATATGTAACTCAATCAAAAAGAAAGTTCAACATGTACCCACTGAAAGAAGTAAAATGAAAGCACATATAATTATACTTGTAAAATAACTTGAAGGTACAAAAACAGTTTTGAAGTCATTCAGTGTACTGGGACTTTCCTATTTTATTTATTACCAACATGAAAAAGAGACTGATGTGTAGCTGTATAAGAAAGATAAACATATGCAGCTGTGTTGCTATACAGTTGGAAGTAGACAGAATAAGAACAGGCATGGAAAAGTGATAAGAGCATAAAAAAAATAAAACTAATGCATCTGGGGTGCAGCACTACAACAGACATATACATGACAGTATATACTATGAATTTGCTGGCTTATGCAAATGTAGGCAAGCAATGCCAGAAGGCATTAAGAAAGACTGTTGGATACTGGGATATATAGAAGGGAAGCCAGGCAGCTAGTTGATGCCACATACCATGAATACAAACTAACTAGGAAAACTTTCATGAAAGTCACTTTCAATAAACTAAAGTTTGCACTTTTTCCCACTGCCATATGACTAATAAGTAGGTAAACATGCACCCATACATACATATATGTGTATATATGTAGACACACTCATATATAAAATGGAGGATGAGCCCCTCACATGGGTGGGGAGGAGCTATGGGAGGGTTTCCCAGCCTGCAAAAAAAAAAAAAAGGTTTTTCGGTGAATGAAGGTAGCGAGATTTCTGTTTCCTTGTCAAAGGAGAGGAAGCAACTGATTAACAAGTCAGAGCCTTAGTCCTCTGTACAAGCCGTGAGACAAGAAAAATAGTTAGTAAAAGAAAAAGTTACAGATTTAAACAATGGGCCTGTGAACCATTTGTTGAGTTACAAACCCCAGTAATGTATTTCTTTTAAAAGTCTGAGTTTGAAAAAATTTGAAAGTGCTGGTGAGGAAAGTCCTCAATGCCTATACTCACAAATTTAGTATGGTACGTATCACAGGTAACAAAAAGAACATAGAAGGTATACTTGGTGAGGAGTGCATGACGATTAAGGACAACCCCCTTACAAGCACAAACACACACACACACACACACACACACACACACACACACACACACACACACACACACACACACACACACACACACTCACTCACTCAGAGAAATGGGGAGCAACTCTTCCCGTCACTTTTCTTGTTGTTTTAACCTGTTCTCATAAAAGAATCATTTAGCTGAAGCATACAGTCAGTTAACAGTGGATTTATTAAACTCTCCTAATTTCTGTGTCATTTCCATCACTGGATAATATTTTATTTATTGTATCACTAATGGCATAATAACTATCTCAGAGAAGGTGGATCTGATATCAGTGATATATAACACTAAAAGCATTTATCCAGTCCTATGCATTAAAGACAAATTACTAAAGCCATACCAAATAATAGGGAAACATAGATTGCATACAGGTATTTATCCATCATTGAGAAATGCAATGCACACAAACAGAAATACAAGAAAAACATCTTTATTTGTTTGCTTATTTATTTTTTCTAGACAATTACAGACATTGTGTTTCCAGAGTATTATAAAGGTAATCATAATATTCACTCCTAAAAAAAAAAAAAAAAATAAAATTCAACAAATGCTGGATATGGTTGGCTACAACAACAGAAGCAAATGTAACCAGAAATGCTTTCTAGCAATTAGCACAGAGGCCTAAAGTTCTGACTGAGCTGCTTCCTGTGCCCAGCATACAAGGTCTGATTTCTTCCTTTATCTGCCTGCTGTGCATATCTTGGGTTATTCCCAAGGACAATTTGTCCAATGAGCTTACTTTGTCAACAAATTGGTGAAATAAAACTCTATAAGAAAAATATTTAATAATTTTTCTGAAAAAATGAATTTCAGTTTTGAGAATACCTCAACAGTTTATGCTGGGCACCATTCTGTGTGAAATATATATACATTCAAAACTTTGAAACTTATCTACATAAGTGGCTTCCCATTTATAAAACATAAGAAAAACAAAATATGAAAATTATAAGACTGAAGCTGAGAAAATGGAAATGGAAGTTATCAACAGTAACCCTAAAAAAGAAATAAAAAAACAACAACACACCCAAACCCCACTATATACTTCAAAGTCCCCCATACACCCCCATTTGTTCTTCCATGTCATCATATTTATCGATTCAATTCAACATTACTACCACCACAGGAGAAAAGGAAGAGTCTGTTTTCATGTAAAATATGCGTAGCCTACCCCTGCAAGCACAGTTACACCAATTGAATGTTGAGGTTTGTTTGAAACCGCACTGACATGGGTTCTGCAAGTCTGGGATATGTAGCAGAGCACAATCATGGAGTTGGCATATACATGGAACAAGATTAGTAACATTTTCCACATCAGGTACAGAAGACTTGCCCCTTGAAAATGTGCTTTTCTTTCTCCTTTTGTAACTGTACTTCTGTTGATGTTTCATCGAGTCACTGTAACATGGGTATAGCTGCAAAATGCAATTCACCAATTGCATGAGCTCATAATTAAAATATATAAGCAGTACAGTAATGTTGCATTCATCTAAAAGTCAAGTCTTTTACTGAATGAGGGAATACATTATATTCATTATGCGTGTAGAAATCTGTCAAAGGTGTACATTCTCTCCCTTCTATTTGTGATTTTCATAGACAGGATAGCAATACTTAGATAAAATCTGTAAGTTGTCTAGTCTGGGGAGACATGTAGGTGGCATCTTTGTTAATGATATGGTCCTAATCATCTGACTGTGATTGCAATATTGTGATAATAATCTGAATGTGATTGCAATATTGTCCTAATCATAATCATCTGACTGTGATTGCAATATTCTCCTAATCATCTGACTGTGATTGCAACATCATCCTAATCATCTGACTGCGATTGTGATTTTGTCCTTATCATCTGACTATGATTGCAATACTGTCCTGATCATATGACTGTGATTGTGATTTTGTCCTAATCATCTGACTGCGATTGTGATTTTGTCCTAATCATCTGACTGTGATCGCAACATCATCCTAATCATCTGACTGCGATTGTGATTTTGTCCTTATCATCTGACTATGATTGCAATACTGTCCTGATCATCTGACTGTGATTGTGATTTTGTCCTAATCATCTGACTGCGATTGTGATTTTGTCCTAATCATCTGACTGTGATTGCGATATTATCCTAATCATCTGACTGTGATCACCAGTATGTTGTGGAGCAAGTTCCTGCTAGGTGTGAAATGGTAGGAAGGAAAATGAGCAAGTGATGGCTGTTTACCAGAAAAGAGCAGATGGCCCTCTCCATGTGAAGAAGGAGCATCTACATTACATTGTCTGGGGGAGTTTAAATATCTTTAGACAGTGTTCACAAGTGAAGGGAAAAGAATCAGAAGACAGAGCAGCAGAGCAGTACAGTGGAAGCATCGATGGAGAATTTGGACCAAATTGGGGTCATGAAGTGAAAGCTAAATCACAGAATGAAGCACTGAGTACCCCAAACTCACTTAAGGTCACCATCTTTGGGTAGTGACTGAGAGTTTGAAATCACAGATACAAGTTGCAGAAAAGAGCGTCCTTTGCAGGAGAGCTGGGCTTTTTCTTCATAATAGACACTTACATTCAGTCCTCTTCTCTGTATTGAATCATATGAGATAATTTGGGCAGCCTATGTGAGCATTTTCCTGGAGATGTAACAGGTGCAGACCGCTGGCTGTGAGGTAGGGGTGGGACATGTTGGACAGATTATATCCCTTGGCCTGCCTGGAAATACATCATTCAAATGCAGCAAAATGAGCTTCACACTGTTGCTAGCAGTAGGGAGGCTGCTGTATCATGCTGAGCTTGATATGCAATGTTCTCTGAATGATAGTTTCAATTTTTATAATTAAATGTTCAGTCTTTGACTAAATGTTCCACTTTCAGTCATCTGTCTTCTATGGAAATGACCATAATGACTTTAAGTGGAAATCTAATGGTTCATTGTGTTACAACTCATACAGTCATAACTCATATAAATGATAAGTTTTTTAAATGAGACGTTTCTCCTTTTTCCTCCCATGGTGCAATAACCTTGAGTAGGTGTATATATATTTGTATTGATGTGTGTGTGTGTGTGTGTGTGTGTGTGTGTGTGTGTGTGTGTGTGTGTGTGTGTGTATATATACATATATATATATATATATATATATATATATATATATATATATATATATATATATATATATGTGTGTGTGTGTATATCCTGAAATAGCACCAGTTACCTACCTGTAAACACAGTAAAACTGTGTTATGCAGGGGGGCAAGCCTTCCTGCAGCCCCCGCACTCCCTGCTACTTAAATATTTTCACTCCGAGATTGCACTACAGTGCAGGAGAGGAGAATCGCCCAGTCCCGCACTGTAACGGGATCTCCGCTATCATTTGTCGGCCTTTCAAACGTTCGCTCATATGGTGTCAGCCATATGAGTTTCAAACATTTGAAAGTTCGAACAAATGAAGGGCTCCCATACATATATATAGAAAAATAAATAGATACAAATATAAGATAAGGGGTGTGGGTAGTGGAGCCTCCCAACAAACACAGACACACACACACACACACACACACACACACACACACAAACCAGGACAGAATTTCCTTTTTTTAGTAGAAAAATGACATTTAAAAAATTCACCATTTCAAGGAGTTATAGGACTGGTGAAGTGTGATTCGATAAGATGATAGAAAGTCTTATAAATGGAACCCAGGTAATATCCTCACTCCTCAGGGGGGTTAACCATTTTACTGCTTTCAGTTAGGCATACCTTAAATTTGTTTGCATAACTTCATGCATGCTGAGAAGGCTTACAGTTTACAAGCTGATACTAATCTAGAGTGCACTCTCTATGTTTTTAATTAAATTACATCTGCTGCCCCAGGATTTGTGTTTTGTGGAACCAGCAAGATAAAAATCATTCTCCTTGGACTAAAGAGGTTGTGTCCAAAGACAAACAAACTAAAGCTGGAGAGTAACATATAAAGTATAGCAGTCTGAAGTCCCAATCTCTGAACATAAAAAGTGAAGTCATAGGGGCCCTGCACTCTGATACTGCCTGTATTTGTAGCACTATTTTGTTATTACAAAGATGTCTCATAAAAAGGATTAGAGCACATTCAGCTCAAGAGCTAAAGCCTGTTTAGTATGGATTGAAAAACAGACCTTAATGTGCAAGAAAACATTGTAGGGAGATGATGAAAATGTGTATTTGTTGCAGAAGCATAGTATAAAGGAAAAATGTCAATAAATTCAGGAAGGAAAAATTGACTCTCTTAAGATCACTAGCTTGAGAGCATTTTTTTGCAAATTCGAAATATTTTTGTTGTTCATAATTTAAATATCATATGCACTTATAAAATCTCATATATATTTAGAAACATATGTTGTCACACATGAAATTCAAAGGTTTGCTATCAGAATTCATTTTTATTTCCTAACAGCTTTTTTTCTGTAAAGTGTAGAATAAACATGCAGACTAATGTAATCCTTCATTTATTAACTCATTAAAAATAGAGGCTAAGCCAAAACATGTGTTAAAATAGCTCTGATTAATGGGATTTGGTACACTTTATAAAAAAGGTACTATTTGAGGAGTACATCTTTCCACATGCTTCAAGCTAGTCTATGTTTTACAGTATTACTTGTGTTTTGAGATGTGAAAGCTTTTACCAGTTCAGGTCTAGGCAAAGGCAACCAGATGACCACATCACACTAGAATGGCATGTAAAAGCAAGCTTTAAACAATATGGGCATCTGACACCACTCCCTACCTTTATTTCATGATTAAGTTGTGCTGTATTCTAGGAGCATTTTCTAAACGTGAATGTCAACGGATTTCAGGCCTTAAAGTGCAAGCAATACTGCAGAATACTAGGTAGGTATGATATCTGTTATCATGGATGGGAATGCATGCAATTACCTGCTATCCAGTGGTGGGATGGGGATGCTTGCAATTACCTGCTATCTGACAGTGGAATGGGAATGGAAATGTTTTTAATTACCTACTATCTGATTGTGGAATGGGAATGGAAATGTTTTTAATTACCTGCTATCTGATTGTGGAATGGGAATGGAAATGTTTTTAATTACCTGCTATCTGATTGTGGAATGGGAATGGAAATGTTTTCAATTACCTGCTATCTGATTGTGGAATGGGAATGGAAATGTTTTTAATTACCTGCTATCTGATTGTGGAATGGAAATGGAAATGTTTTTAATTACCTGCTATCTGATTGTGGAATGGGAATGGAAATGTTTTTAATTACCTGCTATCTGATTGTGGAATGGGAATGGAAATGTTTTTAATTACCTGCTATCTGATTGTGGAATGGGAATGGAAATGTTTTTAATTACCTGCTATCTGATTGTGGAATGGGAATGGAAATGTTTTTAATTACCTGCTATCTGATTGTGGAATGGGAATGGAAATGTTTTTAATTACCTGCTATCTGACAGTGGAATGGGAATGGAAATGTTTTTAATTACCTGCTATCTGACAGTGGAATGGGAATGGAAATGTTTTTAATTACCTGCTATCTGATTGTGGAATGGAAATGGAAATGTTTTTAATTACCTGCTATCTGACAGTGGAATGGGAATGGAAATGTTTTTAATTACCTGCTATCTGATTGTGGAATGGGAATGGAAATGTTTTTAATTACCTGCTATCTGATTGTGGAATGGGAATGGAAATGTTTTTAATTACCTGCTATCTGATTGTGGAATGGGAATGCTTAGAATTGTCTGCTATCCGATGGTGGGATGGGAATGCTTCGAATTACCTGCTAGCCAATGGTGGGATGGGAATGCTTGTAATTACCTGCTGTCCTATCATGGAATGAGAATGGCTCTTATGACATGCTATCTGATGGTGGGATGGGAATGCTTGGAATTACCTGCTATCCAATGGTAGAATGGTGATGCTTGGAATTACCTACTATCCGACTTTGGCATTGGAATGCTTGTAATTATCTGCTATTTAATGGTAGCATGAGAATGCTTGTAATTGCCTGCTATCAGAAGGTAGGATGGGAATGCTTGGAATTATTTGCTATTCGATGGTGGTGTGGGAATGCTTGTAATTGCCTGCTATCAGAAGGTAGGATGGGAATGCTTGGAATTATTTGCTATTCGATGGTGGTGTGGGAATGCTTGTAATTACCTGCTATCAGAAGGTAGGAAGGGAATACTTGGAATTATCTGCTATCTGATGGTGGTGTGGGAATGCTTGTAATTACCTGCTATCTGATGGTGAGATGGGAATGCTTGTAATTACCAGCTATCCAGTGGTGCAAAATGTTTTATTTGTTATTAGCATAATGTAAAAAATCTGTAACCAGCAGACTGACATCCGTCCATTTTCAATAGGTAGCTTGATCTTTTGAGGGTCATATAAGCACTGCACTAATGAGAAAAGAGAAGAAATGCCTTGCATTGCCCATTGTTCCCTTCTCAGCCCCTCTGGCATACCCAGGTATCCTTAGACAACCTGAGAGATATAATCAGTCCATTAGTATTTTGAGTTGACAACTAGGTCTCTGCCCAGTGATATGTCTTCAACAGTGATCAATGGAAAGCCCAAAATGGGTATTTTATTTGTTTATATATTTTTGCTTTAGTGTAATTACATCAAAAATTACAAAGCGATTACATCACATATCATAGTGAACAAACCTCTAACAGTGAAAATATTCAAAATCTGAATTAGAAAGCAAGTACAACCTTTACCCTGATCAAGCATATTAATACGGCAAATATGCCTCAGTTAAGTGGATATTGAACAATATGCAAGTCTTCATATTATAGTGAATATTCATTTTTACATTGGTACAACAGAGTGGAGAAGGATATTTAGCAGTGATTGTCTAAGTTCACCTAGACAACCTACAGGCACAGGTTGTTATGAAAGTGACTACATATAAAAGTAAATATTCACACAAATACAAACAGTTACACTGCTTATTCAGACAGCCGAATGGCTGCATGTGGCTTTCATTTATTTAATTATGCCCATTGGCTTACTCGGAAAGTCCAACTAGGCTACACTTCCCATTTTCAACACAGGCCTGGGGAAAGCAACTTCAAGAATTAGTAGGTGTACAATATAATGAAGTTTAAATTAACTAAAATTCATTTAAAAAGAATGAAGTCCATTAAAATGAAATAAACAGAAACTATCACTCAAAGATATAAAGTATATTAAGTTCTAAGAGGTAACACTAGTGCAGCTTTACCCTCATTAAAGAGACTTTAAACAGTGATGGCAATAATTGACCATGTCCAAACTTGACCAGTTTTGGAATACACGTTAAAAATAAAGCAATGGAAATAAATCTAATAAATGTATAACAAGGCTATTCATACTAAAAATAAATACAAATAAATAAAAATACAAAGATATTGTGAGGATTTGTTTACAGAGGTGAACACCCTGACAAGATATTGTGAGGATTTTTTTACAGAGGTGAACACCTTGACAAGATCTTCAAACCACTTTAACTTAACCATCTATGCCTAAAGGAGTGGCAGTTCATAACATTGTTTACAGTGGAATAAATATCACTTTTCTTATGCAAACCTCTTCTTTTGTAGTCTTTATTACATAAATTATCCTAAAAATAACAATTAGGAGCAGCACTACACAAAAGTCAGGCTTAAATATGAGCAAAGAGGAACAAGTTTTAAGCTAACTACCAGTCTTAAAGGCACATAATAAGCCTTCTACCAGCAATCTCTAACTCACATACATTAGATCAGCATACTTCTGCCACAAGAGTGCAAAAAAATACCTTCTTAATGTGGAATGGCTGGTTTGGAGCTCAAGTGTAAGAAGACCACACAAATTGGTACAACAGCCCTAGAATTATCAGACACAATCTAATACATTCCAATTAACTACTTAAAGCAGCAGTAGATAGTAGAGTTTTTTTTAATGTAAAGTGCAGAAAAAAAACAGCAACTAACTTTTAAGAAACTGCTAAATTACAGTCACAATGAACAAGAAAAGTGCAACAAAATTATTTTTGACTTTTGAGTACTGGATTGCTCCAGGTGAAAGCAGAGTCTCAGCACTGTCTTGTGAAGTCACCAAATGAAGAGCAGGACTGAGTAGCATTTTGGGCGTTCTTTCAGCAGCTTCACTGACCTGTAGTTAGTGTGGACTTGAAGTGGTAAATAGGAAGCCATAATCCTCAACAAACTGCTGGAGCTTTGTGGATATAAACTGTCTACCATTATCAGTTGTTATTCAGTTGATATGCTATATATGGTAATCGCTGCCTTGAACTTGGCAATAATTTGTTAACATTGGTAGTATGTTCAGAATTTCTGTATCTTCAGAGTAGTAGTCCATTAAGTCAATGTAGCTCTTTGAACCAAAGGAACTCCTCTACTTGTCCTCATACTTACTTACTTATGCCCGTCACCCTTGACAGGGTATGGGCCACCAACTACAGCTCTCCACCGAATCTTGTCCTGGGCCAGCTGTTCTATTTGGTTCCATGTGTAGCCTCTAAGCTTAGCATCTGCCTCAAAGTCTCGCCTCCAGGTGTTTCGTGGGCGGCCTCTTCCTCTCTTCCCCTGAGGATTCCAGCGCAACGCCTGTCTTGTAATGTTGTTTGCTGGTTTGCGAAGAGTATGCCCAATCCATCTGCACCTCCTCCTCTTAACTTCTTCCCCAATCGAAAGTTGGTTGGTCCTTTCCAAAAGGGTGGCGTTGCTAATAGTGTCTGGCCATCGAATCCGTAGAATCTTCCTGAGACAGTTATTTGTAAATGTCTGAAGTTTTTTAGTAGTGGTCTTGTTTAACCCCCAGTTCTCTGCCCCATACAGCAGTACTGACTTCACGTTAGAGTTAAACAGCCTTATCTTGTTGATCAGGGATAGTTCTCTTGTTTTCCAGACCCTATTTAACTGTATGAAGGCTGCTCTTGCTTTTCCTATCCTTGCCCTGCCATCAGCTTCTGATCCGCCCTGCTTGTCAATTATGCTGCCAAGGTAGGTAAAGGACTGCACTTCCTCCAGTGGCTTCCCTTGCAGAGTGATAGGGTTAGTATTTGTGGAGTTTAATTTAAGGATCTTTGTCTTCAGATTGTTAATGTTAAGACCCACCTCTAGTGCTGTAACTGCCACCAAATTTGTCTTGTTTTGCATTTGCTGCTGGCTGTGAGAGATGAGGGCGAGGTCATCAGCATAGTCCAGATCTTCCAGCTGATTCCATAGGGTCCATTGGATCCCATTTTTCTGTCCTGCAGTAGATTTCTTCATAATCCAATCGATAACTAACAGGAAGAGGAATGGTGACAGTAAGCATCCTTGCCTGACCCCAGTTTTACTTGAAAGCTTTCAGAGAGCTGCCCTCCATGTATAACCCTGCATGATAGACCATTGTATGAGTTCTTTATCAAATTTACTATTTTCGTTGGTATACCATAGTGCTTCAGAAGGCTCCACAGTGTCTCTCTGTCCACGCTTATCAAACGCCTTTTCAAAGTCAACAAAGTTGATATACAATGGTGAGTTCCATTCAACTGACTGTTCCACAATTATTCTGAGCATTGCAATTTGATCAGTACACGATCTATTTTTGCGGAAGCCTGCCTGCTCTTCTCTCAGCTTTTTGTCAGTGGTGTCCTTTATCCTTTCCAAAAGGATACGGTTGAAAACTTTTCCTGGAACTGATAGAAGATTGATGCCTCTGTAGTTGTCGCATTTGCTAAGGTCCCCTTTCTTGGGAAGCTTAATGAGATGGCTCTCTTTCCATTCTGAAGGAACAGTTTCCTCTGCCCAGATTCTTTCAAAGAGTGGGTACAACATCTCCACTGATGTATTCAAGTCTGCTTTAAGGGCCTCTGCCGGGATGTTATCTGGTCCTGCCGCTTTCCCATTTTTCATTTGGATGATGGCTTTCCTAATCTCCTCCTTGCTTGGCTTTTCACAATTGATTGGTAGATCTTCATTGGCTGGCTCAATAATTGGAGGGTTTAGAGGTGACGGTCTGTTTAGAAGTTCTTCAAAGTGTTCCACCCACCTTTTCAGTTGATGTTCTATACTATTGATGGTTTTCCTTGCTTATCTTTAACAGGTCTCTCTGGCTTACTGTACTTTCCTGAAAGTTGCTTGGTGATATCATACAACATTTTTGTGTTACCACTGTAAGCTGCCAGTTCTGCCTCAACTGCCAACTGTTCCACATAATTGTTCTTGTCTATTTTAATGCATCTTTTGACCTCTCTGTGGGCATCTGCATATTCTTCTTGGGCCTTGATCTTTGAAGCTCTGGTTTTACTGTTGTTTACTTTTGCCTTCTTCCTCTTTCTGTCTTCTATCTTTACCAGTGTTTCTGCAGTGATCCACTCTTTCTGATGATACTTTTAGGTCCCAGTGTCTCTTGACAAGCTAAGTCTACAGCCTTTTTCACATTCTGCCAAGAGCTGTTTACTCCACCCTCCTCAACCAGTTCTTGTAGCACTTCAAATTTGTTCTTCAGTGCAATGTTGAACTGTTCTTTTGTCTGAGAATCTTTCAATAGATGAACATTGTATTTGATTCTCCTAGATGACTCTTGAACCTGGGTTCTTTTTAGCTTTAGCTTCAGTCTAGCCACCACCAAGTGATGGTCAGATGCTACATCTGCCCCTCTTTTCACTCTGACATCTTGTAATGTTCTTCTAAACCTTCTACAGATGCATATGTGATCTATCTGGTTTTCTGTTGTGTGGTCAGGGGAGACCCATGTATTTTTGTGTATCCGTTTGTGGGGAAAAATGCTGCCTCCAATGACCAAATTGTTGAGAGCACATAGATCAACAAACCTTTCACCATTCTCGTTGATTGTTCCCAGAGCATGTGTACCCATGATTTGCTCATATCCTATGTTACTGGATCCGACCTTGGCATTTATATCGCCCATAAGGATAGTAAGATCTTTGTCTGTGTAGGTCTCGAGGATCTGCTGCAGTCTTTCATAAAACTGATCTTTATCTTCCTCTTCACTGTCATTAGTTGGTGCGTAGCACTGGACCACATTCATTACAATTTTCTTCTTCTTTGTACGGAATGAAGCTGTGATGATCCTGGGGCCATGTGCTTCCCATCCAATCAGGGCTCATAAGAAAATCTTGTCCTCATAAGAAAATGTGTTTTATTCCAAAAACAGTTGATTACTTTCATCCCACAAATAGACTTTGTCACAACTGTTAAAAACACTCTCAACCTCACTTTAAAAACTAAGACTCAGTCATGTGATTGTCAATAGTCAAGTAAAATTAGCATGCACAAAAATTTAAAGTGCTAAAACACTTGAATTATATTGTGTGTGTGTACCATTGCATAACATATACCTGTCTATAGTTAATATTCCAAATATTTTAGTTTCAAGACTAGCAATATGGAAACATTCGGTAGATGCATGACACATCTGTAAAAGTTTAAATTCCAATTTCTAAAAAACTATGCCTTTCAACCTCATGCGAACCTTGACTGTTGAACCAAAAGTTCTTTTTAGAAGGGCATGTAATATTAACACCATAATTGAGACTTCATCAGGCATTTCTATAACTCCCAATGGGAAAATGTCCAAATGTGGGATGTGCAGACAATGTAGGTATATTTATGACACAACAAATGTCTCAGTTAAAAACTAACAGAGGAAAATGTGTTGCCCTGGTAGATGCAACTGTAACATCAGAGCAGTCATTTACCTCAAATAAGATAAGAAAGAAATTATGTAATGTTACCATTATGCAAAAAGCCCAGAGTTTCCAGACACAAGATATACAAAAAGATTAAGAGAGAAATTAGAGGAAAGAAAAATACTTCCACAAGAAAAACTGTCAAATAATTTTTTTGTTCATTTCTACAACAGATTTGTGAAAAACACAAAATAGATTAAGAAACTTTGATCTGTTTGGAAAAAGAAGCATCTGATGAAAATATAAACAATAAAACCTAGAGATTTTTGAAAAGTATCAAAAAGAAATATGGATATGAAAAAGAAAGAGATTTGATATGGTGCCATATGTATACAAAGGCGAAAGCCAAATTAAGCAATATAAAGAAGGCAGCCCCAAAGATATTCAAAGAGAAATACAGGCAAAGGCACCCAGATTTAGAAAATTTCACAGTAAAAAAATAATATCACAAAGAGGGAATGTACAAAAGAAGATGAAAGTAGAAGTTAAAAAATAGAAGTTGAAGTTATGGAGCACCTGCGAAGTGAAAGATTTGAGGTAGAAGATCTAACACAGGTTACATCACGCCATGATGGAGCGAGTCCCCAAAGTAAGGAGAAGCAGAAAGATCAGGAGACATCTGAAGAAGAAATATGGACATGGGAAAGAAAAACAGATTTAATATGGTGTAATATTTATGCAAACGAGAAAGCAAAACTATTCAATATAAAAAGAGCAGCACCAAAGATATTTGAAGAGAAATACAGGCAAAGGAATCCATACTTGGAAAACTTTACAATATGAAAAATAAGAAGGCAAAGAGGAAAAGTAGAAAAGGAGATTAGTAATTGAGAAGTTAAAGAAATAGAAACTGAGGTTATGAATTACCTGCAAAGTGAAGGATTCAGTGTAGAAAATCTAATTAAAAAAGCACCACAACAGGAAAGAGCAATGTATATCCAAATTAAGGGGAAAATCGGTGGAATGGGAAGCAGTTGGTTAGGTGTCACATGAAGATATTTTTGGAGCCTTCCACAGGAAACAAGTATAAATATTCACTTGAAGCTGGACAGCAATAGAAGGAACAGGAAACTGTGGAAACTCTGACGCAGTCAATGTTGAGGAGTGATAGACCGTTGAGTTCCCATATGACAGAGCAACGGATGGCACAGGATGAAAATGAAGAGAATGCACCACAGGAAGATGCTATAGAACTTTCTATAGAATGCCCACAGGAAATGGAAAACAAAAATTGTGCCCTCAGTTTAGAAGAAAATGAGTTAAGAGAAGAGTTGCTTGATTTAATAGAGATAGATATATGAAGATTAATGAAAGAAATTGACTGCAGAAGGTCAATAAAACCCAAAAAGTCAGAAGTTTGACAAAACAAATGAACACAGTAATTAGGACTGTCCATAGAGATCTGTGTGATATAACAGAAACAAACATGATATATTACTGTGCAGCTAAATTAATTACTGATAAGGTTCTACCTCAAGAACACAGGGTAGTGAGGGAAAGGAAGGGGGGAAATCGAATACCATTATGGAAGTATCAAATAGCAAAAACCATCAAGCAATTAAGGCAAGAAGTGTCACTGTTAGAAGAGTATAGAAGAGGGAACAGATAAATAAAAATACTTAGAAAGATAGACGTGATAAAACCAATGTGCAGTATTAGAACAGATCAGGATCTATCATACACAATCGCAAATAAACTAAAACTCTCAGCACAGGCAGAAAAACGTAGAATATACGCAGATAAATATAAAGGAAAAGTACAAAATAAGCAATTTATTGATGACTCAAAAACGTTTTATAGAGAATTGTGAAACAAGGCAAAAGTTACTGAAACACCAGCAAAAAAAGAAGAAACAGATACATTTTGGAGAAATATCTATGAAGATCCTATGGATATGGATAGAAGAAGTAAAAGAAAGAATAAGAAGTTCAAATGTACAGGATATGAAATGGGATGAAGTAACAGCCAGAGAGACTGAAACAAAGTTAAGAAAAGCCTCTAATTGGAAAACCCCAGGCCCAGATGCAGTACCTAACTTCTGGTTAAAATTATTAATATCTTTGCACTAAGATTTAGCCATGAATAAGAAGTATTTATATGCACATCCTGAACAGACAACAACCCAGCTAACAACAGGAAAAACAATGCTCCTACTTAAGAGCGAACCTACAAGCTTCCCTAAAAATTATAGACCAATAACTTGCCTTCCAACAACTTATAAAGTATACACTGGTACTGATGCTGACAGAGTTTATAGTTATTTAGAAGAAAACTAAATTATGGCAATAGAACAAAAGGGCAATAAAAGAAAGTCATATGGAACAAAGGATTATTTGTTATTAAATAAAGTCATAGTGGAGAACTGTAAAAAGGGGAAGAATCTAAGTATGGCATGGATTGACTACAAAAAAACATTTGACAGTATCCCACATTCATGGATAAAAAAGTGCTTAAAATGTATGAGATGCACCCTACACTGATCGACTTCATTAGAGTGACCATGAAACAGTGGCAGACCACTTTGCAATTAAGTCATCATAAAGGACAAATTATTATCCCAGGGATAAAATTTCAAAGGGGGATATTCTAGGGTCACTCTCTGTCACAGCTGCTATTCTGTCTTACCCTTAACCCATTAAGCTGTCCACTTAACAGGTTAGGCCATGGCTATAATTTGGCTCCTAGAAAACAACAAAGTGTAAAGACTTCTCATCTTCTCTTTGTCAATGATTTAAAACTGTATAGCTCATCACATGAGAAACTGAAAGCACAACTGCAAGTTGCCAAAACATTTTCAGATGATATAAGAATGTCATTTGGTGTTGATAAATGTGCAAAAGCAACCATTAAAGCAGGAAAATGGCAGCACCAAGAAAACATCAGTTTGGGACAAGAATGTGATATAAAAGAACTTGAGCAAGAGGTAGTGTATAAATATTTGGGAATTGATGAAGGATCGGCAATAAAACATGAACAAATGTGAATAAAACTTAGCAAGGAATATTTTAGAAGGCTTAAATTAATCCTGAAAACAATATTGATACTTAAGAACAAAATTCAATCTATAAACCAGTTTGCTCTTCCTGTCCTAACTTACAGTTTTGGAGTGATTGACTGGCCCCAAAACATATTGGATTAATTAGTCAGGAAAACATGAAGGATGCTTCATGCTCACCAAATGATTTATAAAAATCAGTGCATACCAAGATTATAAATTCCTCATTCTAAAGGAGGAATAGGCCTCCTTGAAACTGATTAAATCAATAGATCAGCAATCGTGGAACTGCACACATATCTGCTGACCTCACAAGACCGAAACGTAGTGAAAGTTTTAAAACATGAGGAGAATAAATCTAAATTCTCTGCTTAGTCTAGCAGAAGTATATCGGCATCAAGCAGGAATGGAAATCATACCAGAAGTAGATAAAAATCAGCCAGCAACTGAATGTGCCCTAAAAAAAAAAACAAAAGAAAGAATATAAGTTGAAGGACCTGATGAGAAGGCAGGAAATGTGAAAAATGCATAAATATAGTTGCAAGTATAGAAAACTTCAGGAAGAACAGCATGTTGATCAGGATCGAATGCCAGAATGGTTAAGGAGAGTTGAATTCAAACCAAGAGATGAAAAGTTAATATTGGTAGCCCAAGACAGTGGATTGCATACACATTGGTTTACAAAGTCCATAAAACATGTGGGAAAAGCAGACACAAGTAGATTTTGTAAAACAAAATTGGAAATAGTTGCATACCTCATTGCTGGTTGTGACATACTAATGGCAGAAGGACTGTATACTGAAAGGCATAATAATGTGGTAAGACTGTTGCACTGGGGATTGTGCAAACATTATGGTATTTAAGGTGCTGAAAACACTGGAAACATGAGCCACAAAGCATCATAGAAAATGATGAAGTCTATATAACATGGGATCACCCATTACCAACAGTTAAACAGATAGATGCTAGAGAACTAGCTATAGTGGTCCATGAAAAGAAGACAAAAGTAGCATTTATTCATTGAAATCGCACCACCCAGTGACTACAGTGTCTTGCATGCAGAGAGACAAAAAGTCATAAAATATCAGGCTTTGCAGGCAGAAAAGAGAGCAATGTGGAAGAAAGATACCCAGACAGTTCCAATATTAGTAAGACCAACAGGTCTTACAAAAAAGAATCTGAAATTGTATTTAGATATGTTACCAATACATCTATTTTATTTATTTATTTACATTTAGTAACCAGGCATTGTCCGACTGGGGTAAAAAACAACCCTGTTTTCAGCAGAGACCCGGGGAGAAAAGCTCCCAAAAATAAAACAAGTATACATTATTTAAACAATAAGTATTGCAAATTCCAGTATTACAAAGATTTCTATGAACGTGTACATAAAAATATAGTAAAGAGAAAAAACAAGTTCATACAAGGTTCAAAAAGTTACACTTCAAGCCATAAAAAAAAAAAAAAAAAAAGAGTCAAAATGTAATATCAACCAAACAACAATTTAAACAGACAATATTGAGTTACATAAGTGGGGACACAGTAGATAGGAAGTTTGTATACTTATATATACATGTAACCCTGCATGAATCGCAGAAGGAGTCATTACTGGGCATATTGCGGGTGCTGCAAAGTGCACTTCTGGCTGACATCAAAGATTGGAACAATACTAATTTCATGAACTTTAATCATACTTTGACTTAGGAATGGGGTCCATTCACATCATGGTATTAGAAACCCAAAAGACTTGGAGAAATTAAAAGTGAGAACTCACACAATATCTTTCCTGAGGTGCATATTATGTTGGGAAAACATAGCATTCCCTTACAGAAAGGGTGTATGAGCATATTGCAGATGTTAAGAAAGAGAATTTTAACAGAGCAGTATTTAAGCATTTTGTTATTTGTGCAAACTACAAGAAGTTTTTTTCGTTATTAGTGAAATGAGTATCTCTGAAAATGGAGGTCCCTGGAAATGCAGACTTGAACCCCCAAGTACAATTATAGTGGCCACTATCCTTTAAATGTTTCTAGATATGAGATGTATCTGTTCAGAGTTAGCCATATCACATTGATGGCATCGACCACCTTTACATCTTTGTTAGAAAAATATGTATTAATGTGTGTATTAGCAATATGCTTAGTGCATTTAGAGCTTGAAAAGGGTTAACACATTTATTCTATTTCATACTGCATAAATCTGTACAAACTGCAGTTGCTTTCTGACCTTGTATTGTTAGCTAAAATCTTGCTTGTGCCTTGGAAATTTACTGAGAAGCAGGTGATTTCTGCTTGCGTTAGGAAAATAATGAATAGAACAATACTACTTGTATGAAACTTAGACAAGAAGTTCCGCTGTGCTGTGAGAAAATACACAGCTGTAGAAGTTACAGATAATTAGTACAAAGCCTGCTTGAAAATATGACCCGCAATCAGCATTTGCTTGTATCTGAATTAGAAGAGTACCTTGAAATGTAACATTGTACAATAGATGCTTGTAAACGGATTAATGGTCACCACGGCCAGGTTGTTTTTCTCAAAAGTTTCTCACAAATCTAGTCATGTCAGCAGAAAATCTGAGCAACATCTGCTGTAGAACAATGCTAAAAGTTGTGTTTGATTACATCAGTTTAGAAGGCCATGTCTTGTAAAATAGTATAAGAATAAGCATACTTCCTGTTCGTAGTTAGACAAATCCTTGTATTTGCATGTTTTTGTCTCCTTGCGGCAAGTCAATTAAAAGTGCCTTAACTGAACCTTACGTGTATTGGTCTTTGAAGTTTTTTCCTTTGACAATCTTCCTAATCTTAGCCTGTTTACATTTGTATTAATTTGATATCTCTCTAAAATTTCTTTAATCTTTCTATTCCTTTTAAAAGCATAACATGGCTTTTCTGGAAGGATATTAAGAAACATGGTAAAATGTGTGAATATACCTCAGTTTTGATAAACAATATGCTTGATTTCATTTGCATTTGTGTTATACCTAAAAACAATGCATTAGTATAATTGGTATTATTATGCCTCAGTGGTAGGGGGTACTCTATCCCTCTGCCCAAAATAGGGCTAGATTTAGTACCACCACCCTTGAATAATTTAATTTTTATATCAGTAAACAAGTATTTTCGATAACCCCGTTGAGTGTACATATTTCACACCAAATCACTCTCCACCAGTAAATTTTTATAGTCAAATGTTTTACAAGCTTCCCTAACCATCTGTCCCTTAAAAATATTCTTCTTCTGATGGTGAGAGTGATTGCTAGTAAAGTATAAATAAGAATTAGAAACTATCTCTTTATAATATATAGTGGATTTGAAACATTATATGTTTTTATCTTGATAATTTAATGTCCAATAATTAATCAAATCTTCCAAAAGATGCCAAGTAAATTTAAAAAAAAAGGTACTGCATTTTGTATATAATGTATAAAATCCCTTGTTTCAGAAGACACATATGTCATCCAGAAACCTCATATAAATACTCTGGGAAGAGGAGGATGGAAAGATAAAAATACATTTTTTCTACTTGGTCCATAAAATCATCTTCACATATATGGGGCACACAGTGCCACTATAGCAACACCTTGGGTTTCTGGTAAAACTTACCCTCCAAAACAAGTAATTGTTACTAAGAATAATGTCTATAAACTCTCTAAGCAAATTAGCTTCCTGATTGCTGACCAAATTACATGCAAGAAATGCCTCTTCAAACTATTCAAGGCCTATCTTGTATGGTATAGCTGTAAATAAATCAATAATAGTTACAAAGGCTGAATCATCCTTATATAACTTAGATGATATTTTTCACATAAAGTCACATGAATCTTTTAGTAAATAATGGTGATAGGATAGAAATAGCTTATGTTTGTTGTCTATATATATAGACAAAATAGGACTTTGAACCACTAGCTGTCATTATTGGTGTACGGGGGGAAGGATTTTGTATGGACTTTTGGACCTTAGATGTGCCAAAAATAGCTAGAATAAGTGATCTATTTTTCAAAAAATTATATAAATGTCTAAATATCACACCCTGAATGAGATGATCTCTTAGTATATAATCTATATTAGTATATACAGTGTTAATTTTACATTTAGAAAAATTTAAATACTTTACTTTATCCTGTAGTTTTCTGAGCATACATGCTTCATAGCCCATGTATGTAATAACTATCCCACCCCCAATTGCCCACTTCCATAATTCTAAGTGCTTTGTTGTTAGATAACTCATCTAACAAGCATCTCTCTTTTTTGTCTAAATTATTATTCATCTAAATTATTATATAACCATAGCACTTCTGGTTGTGAGAATCTCGCAAGTGTTTTTTCAACCATATTCTCAAAAAGTTGCAATGCAAGGTGTAATGGAGGGATGTAAAACCACTTTTCTTCTCATGGTGAAAGATAATGTTTTATCTTGAACATCCTTATACATAATTTTAAAATTTTATTTTCTAAAAAATGGTTTCTAGTCATTTAGAACCCCACAACAATCATACATTTAGAGGGGACAAATTGAAATGTCTTCTAAATCAATTTCAAATGTTTTGGTCCTACATTAAGTCCAGTATAATTAAAAATAGTGAACTTGCCAAAAAAGTAACGAATACTATTGTATGAGATATTAATAACGTCTGTAGTATTTAATTCCTCCATCACCTTTTACCTTTTCCACGACCCCTTTGACTGAGCTTGTTTATTGGTTGCTGAGTGACATGTGACTTTATGGGATAAATATATATTCATTGCACTTTGATGCAGTTCATATTCTGATGTTTTTATGCATATAAGATGAAAGGGCTCAACTACATAGATTGAATATTATCCTTTTGATTATACCAGTATTTCAGTTTTTCTATTCACAGATTCATGTTTGACCATTTTCAGCTCTTTTCATCAATCTCACATAGATCTGCAGCTATTCTCTAACAAGTACTTTGTGATAACAGAGTTGATAGCAATGGTATTCTCCTCTGGGATGGTTCAAGGATCATGAAAACTGGCAAGTTTACACAAGCTTTGAAATGTTGATCTAGATGTTGGGCCACCATACTAACATTTTGGCTTTTATATGATTCTCATCCAGGCACTGATGTCTTTCATATATCTGTTTAAACACTTTACTATGTTTCATAGAAGGTACAACAAATCTGTCCTGGTACATTATCAAAACACTATGTCAAGACAATTGCATTCTGAAAGTACAGTATTTGTACAAGAGATGCCCTGTCTGCATTCAGTGGTTAGGCCATCCATCCCTTATGTAATTAATTATCATCTGTAGCTCATTGACATGTTTGTCAGCTTGTTTTAGTCTCTCAAGCCATTTAATAGATATTTGTAGTGATGTCCTGCAAATATGCAGCAATGCCTTCTGTGAGAGTTGAAATATTCTATCTTTAGTAATGAACAGGTTAACAATGACTTTCAGTATATATTTCTGAAAATGTAAAATAAATATTCTGCTTATAGTGTAGTACAGATTGCACTTAACTTAAACTCTTGGCAAAAGCATATAGCTTGGCAATCATTGTTATTAGAAGTCAAAAGTATAAACTATGCAGTTTGTGAAATTCTCTATCTACAAGCAGGTCAAGATGAACTCTTGTATGCAGCTGTGTTTTGTCAACAGGATGTGCAAGATAAGAGCAAGGCCAAGGAGTTATCCTTCAGGAACAGAATGTGTGTGATATGGAAAACAAACTGTCAGCAGACCAACTGTAAAAGAAAGACTTATTATTCTGGCAAATTCTCTAAACTGCTGATACAGGCAGAAAAGAGACTATAATTGGACTTCTTACTTTTGTATGAGGGACATTGATTCTTACAGTTTGATGCTGTAAGCTGAAGCACGGTTTTGTTATGTATCGTTCATTGTTATACTAGATGTCCACTTCGTATGCAGTAAAGAATGTCATATCAGATTGAACTATCTCAATTGCCTTCATTAAGTAATGGTACAGACTACCTTTTAGTGTAGTAACATAAATTTTACAGTGGCGAGACCAGACCAGTTCGCACAAATCAGGGAGGCATGACCTGCAGAGGTGCCTCTCACAGTGTGACATTCCTGCACAGTTCTTCTTTTGAGTTCACTCTTCTCTTTTTTCCTCCTACTTCATCCATTGCCTGGTGGACAGAACCACTGCGGTGCAGTACAGGGCAGTACAGTAATTTTTCTTCAGACAGTTGTTGAGATACAAGGAGTGGGTCCCACTGCCGGTCCCAACTTCACCAGCATCTAATGACTGACAGCAGAAAATTCTTCCACAACTGATCTTCATGTCAATCCTGATCACCTTGTCCTGAACATTTGTGGTAAATATTTTCTTCTGTTTTTCTTTTAACAATGAATGCAATTCATGAAAATGCCAAGAAGTGTACTAAGTATTTTACTATTGATGTATCTAATCATATGTAGATGTGTGGAATTATTTAAATACATAGTATAATCAGCATGTTAGCATCTGTAAGTCTTTACTACATTGGGCAGAGGTGTCATAGAATGTACAGAAATGTTTTATTTAAAGGTTGCTTTTTGCATGCCTTGTCATAAACGTATTGTACATATTGTTCAAAACCTGGAACACAACCAGGATAAAGTAATGCTTGAAGCACAGAAAATGGTTCCTGTTTCTAAAGATTTATTAGAAGATGATATAGATGTCAAAGTTTGTACTTTACAGTCTGATTTCCAGGAGTTTATCTTGACCTCATGGGTCACTTTTAGATTTACTGTGATAAATGCAATGCATCTGGTAAAATGCATGCTGACACTGCTAAATGTACAAAATAATTTTCTCAGTTTTTATTAAACAAGGCAGTAAAGCTATTTGTATAATAGAAGAGTTAATAAAATTGTCCGTTTGCAATAAACATATGACAGGCAACTGGCTGACACACAGCATGCTGTAATTGTTGAAATGGAGGAGACTAACACATTACAAGCTCAATTAGAGAAAAACTCTCCCTAAGTTGGATGAACAGAAGGGTATTTTTACATTTATGCAATTATACACTTAAGTGTTGCTTCTGGAACTTTATTCCTCAGCTTTCATACCTTATATACAGCAAAAGTGGCATAAAAGCACTGCACATTACAAAACAGATAAAAACAGAGATGAGGTTCATGGTACACTGACAAACAAGTTTAATAAACTTCTAAGACATAGAGTGAGTTTAAAAAGTTCAGACAACATATGTAAACACTTTTTCAGAAGTGCATAAGACCTTTAAAGTCAGCAGAACAGAATACTGACAAATATAATCTGGCTAGTAAAGAGTTAAAGCAACAGCAGTTAACTACGCTGATAAAAAATAATTTACTACAGTAGTTAAACTCAGTATAGACGTATAAGCCGCGGTGGTGCAGCGGTAGTGTTGTTGCTTCATGGCAAGAGGTTCTCCTGTTCGATTCTCGGCAGGAGAGCCTTCTGTGTGGAGTCTGCATGTCCTCTCTGTGGTTGAGTAGCATTCGAAAGACATGTGTAGAATGGGTGTGCCTTTGTTGAAGGTTGGACGTCGAGCTGGCACCTCGGCACCCGTAAAAAGTCTACTGCCAATCATTAGCAGATCGGAGTTCTGCTGTGGTGACCCCTAACCAGGAAAAGTCGAAAGAAGAACAAGAAGAACAGTTAAACTCAGTAAAGACATGACATCACAAGACTGACATGCATGCATTTTCTTTTCAAAGTGCAGCAGAAGGCAGACAACAGCAAATGTATCTCTTGTTTCTTACAATATTTTGTAATCGTATGATAGCATAAAAAATAACACAGACTCCAGCAAAAACAGTAATAATCTGTTTGCAAGTAAATACTATGAGTACAGTCAGTACATGGGCTATGGTATGCAGTTAAAATATGCAGGTCCCCTTACAAAAAGGGAGGGTAGGTAACAGCCAAAGGGCAAGCATACACTAATTGTGTCTGAAATAAAAGAACAGCATTTAGCTAAAGTGATACAGGTCCTTCAAACACTGCAGGAGGTAGGGTTTAAGGTTCAAAGTAAAAAGGTACAATTCATGTCATGACATGCTTTCTAGCCAGAAAGAGTTACCCTTTCTGGAGTAGAGACCAAAGAAAAATACAGCTTTTTGTAATTTAAAGGCAGCACTGGCCAAGGCTACAAAACTAGTAGCTTCAAGTTTAACACGTCCCTTTGTGTTACAGGCAGTAGCTGGACCCAACACACTCTTTGTTTTACAGGAGTGGCCTCGTTTCTATTAAATGTTGTCAATTTCCTATATTTCATCTAGGGGTATCCACCATCAATACAAAGGTTAGTCTTCACTTACGTGAAGAAATGTGGAAATTACACTGTACAGGGAATTAATATTCCTCCTATTAATACAAAAGTGCATGTAAATTTTACTACTGGAATTTCAGTAATATGTACTAATACCACAGTTATTACAGGCACCATGCATTGGGCATATGTTTTATCAATATTAACAGGTAAACCTACCTCTGTTCATACAAACCATTTGGTTAGGATCCCTTCTACTTGCAAAAGGGTAGGTAGACAGTATCAAAAAATAGTAGTACATTTTAGCATTACATTCCCAGACATGGGCAAATGTCGATATAAAAGATATTGTTATGATACTTTGCTAGGATGTTTGGGTACCGGAATGGGGGGTATTAATGCAGCCGATATTGAAATTCTAGCTAATCATTTAAAAACAATTGGGGAAGATATCTCTCAGACTGTACATTTACAAGCATCTTGGAATCCAGAGATATGGAAGGCACACCTGCATAATATAAACTACCAGCAGCAATTTTTAAACAACTATGATGCTATGCAGTTACAGCAGTTAAAATTTGATGGTAACATGACAGTTTTTGTAAATTGGACAAAATGCACTATGCAATATTTGTATGTAGAAACTCAAAAAAAAAAAATAATGTATAAATTGAACTGATGTTACAGAATGAAAATGTTTGGTGACAATTGTTTCATAAATGGGTACCTGATATAGATTGGATTAAATTATATACTGAAGTAACATATTGTACTCCACAATACTGCACAGGACAGTTTTCACATTATAATGTTACTGATACCACTGCTATGTGTCAATTTACGGCATTACCTATGACATTTCTAGTTCCAGAAGGACATGAGTATTGGTTGCCACAATTTGAAGGTAATCAAATAGATATTAGAGGAAATACACATAAAAGTGAGTATTGTACACAAACTCAAAATAGATTAATTTGTGGACAGCATTTGCCTATCTATGAACCATGCTTACTGCAGCATTCTGTTAACTTATGTAAGGGGACAAGTGTGCCATCTTCTTTTCAAATGTTTATAGAGGTAGCTCCCCGGTATATTTGTCTAGTTACAGATCAGGATGTAGGCCATAATTTACAATTACCTTTCGTAGGATGTTTATCACATGTTGATTTCCTTAAATGGAATAATCAGAGCTATGTGTTTACTAAAACCATAGAAGTGAATACTTCCATAAATTGGAATTATGATTTAATACAGCTTTCCAATATATCTTACCTTTGGATAATTTAGAAAAAGTAATGAACAATAATAAGATTCTCAGAGAGTATTTGGAAAAAATAAATAAAATTATTCTGTATTATGAGGCATTGAGCATAACTGCAAAAGATAAATTACTTAGTTTGGCTGAAAAGACAAAAAAAGACACTGCTCACAATTGGTGGGATATCTTTACTGGTTGGTCCACATCAGGGAAAAACCTGTTAAACTGGTTAATACATCCTGTAGTAGCAGTCTTAGGCATTATAGTCATATTAACTATCTGGAATTGCTATCTAAGTTGTCATTTGCAAAAAACTTACAGAATCCAACAAATCATGATGGTTAACCTGGATAAATTATAAAAGGTTTCAATTTGTGCAACTTGAAATCAAAAATGAACAGTCTTTTTCCACCTTTTAATTTGAAAAGAAGGAATTGCGAGAGTTGAAATATTCTGTCTTTAGTAATGAACAGGTTAAAAATGGCTTTCAGTATATTTTTCTGAAAATGTAAAATAAATATTCTGCTTTTAGTGTAGTACAGAGTGCACTTAGCTTAAACTCTTGGCAAAAGCATAGAGCTTGGCATGCATTGTTATTAGACGTCAGAAGTATAAACTATGCAGTTTGTGAAATTCTCTATCTACAAGCAGGTCAAGATGAACTCTTGTATGCAGCTGTGTTTCGTCAATAGGACGTACAAGATAAGAGCATGGCTGAAGAGTTATTCTTTAGGAACAGAATGTGTGAGATATGGAAAACAAACTGTCAGCAGACCAGCTTCAAAAGAAAGACTTATTATTCTGGCAAGTTCTCTAAACTGCTGATACAGGCAAAAAAGAGACTATAATTGGACTTCTTACTTTTGTATGAGAGACATGGATTTCTTACAGTCATGATGCTGTAAGCTGAAGTACGGTTTTGTTACATATGTATCTTTCATTGTTAAACTACATGTCTACTTCGTATACAGTAAAGAATGTCATATCAGATTGAACCATCTCAATTGCCTTCATTGAGTAATGGTACAGACTACCTTTTAGTGTAGGAACATACATTTTACACCGTCTTCTATATCAGATATGTATCTGGTTGGGTATAGGGCCTCTTGACAATATTCTAGCTCCTTTTTATCTAAACTCAACTAACAAGCACAACTTAGTCACAAAACAGTCAAAATTAATTCTGCTCCATGTCTAACCCACCAAACCAAATAATTCATCAAAACCAGGGGCAAAGCCTTGAAGCTGTGTAGAACAGGCAAAGTTTAAAATAAAATAAACCAACTTAAGTAGCTATTGGCACCTAAGAAATCTTAGCAAATCAGAGCTACTTGAGGACAAAATAAACTACTTCTCCGCTAATCAACTCCCCAAAAAAAACTGTTCTGGAAGAAGTTAAATTACCTCATAGACTCTGCCAGAAAACCTACACCAAACCCTTTTCCATCTCAACCCAACATCTACACAGCCACCAAATTCAACAGTCATTTAATCTCCATCCCCCACCTTTTCCAGAACTACCAGAACTCATCACCCTCACCACTAATAGGTAACTCCATAGATGTCAACCAACTTAACCCAAAGACAATTTCTACCACTATCATTAAAAAGTACTTACAGAAACTAAAACCCACATAATTAGCCACAGATAAAGTAATTGCCAAATATCTTGCAATTGTACCAGAAGGTATCCATCCTCAAAAACAGATCTATAACAGAAAAGTACACTCCTTCTTTATGGAAAGTCTCATACATCATTCCAACCCATGAAAGGAGTACCTCAGTGGAAATGTCAGACTACTGCTCTATTGATATCCTTTCACCCCTCACAAGAATTCTTGAAAGATGTGTTCACCAATAACTTCAGTCTCCTTACTCTTTTTCAATTTGTATCAAGTCTATGATGCAGTCTCCCTCCATCTACTTCTTCACAGACTATAGCTCCTAGGCTTGGCCCCCTCTTCATAGCTTGGTTTACAAGTTATCTGGATAACCATACATAATCCATTAAATGAATGGATTCCAACCCCCTTCCCTCACAGTCATAACAGACATGGCCCGGGTCTCCATATTGGGTCCTATTCTATCTAATATTTTCATAAACAATGTGTACAAAGAAGCAAAGCTCGCCACTATCATAGAGTACACAGACAACTCTAGCCTAGTCTGCTCTGCCCCTTGCTATCTTCCCTGCAATCCATCATCCAAGAAGTATTCACTTCCATTGAGAACTGGCTACATAAGTCACACCTCCTTCTGAACCCAAACAAAACTAAACTGCTTACATTTCATCTGCAAACAAATATACTTACTGCTTTTAACCTTGACATTGTCCCATCTAACAACACCAAAACAGAAAAAGATACACATGCAAAACTTCTAGGCATCATCATAGACACCAAGTTAATCTTTGATCTGTACACAGATTCCACAGTTTAAAAAAAAACTAATTCCATGATTGGCTCCTTATACAGGGTCAAACTCTTTCTCAGTGTTCATAGCAGAAAAACTATTCCCTTGTTTCTGCTTCCTCCAACACTCTTGTATGCCTCTTATATATTCACCAATCTACCTTCCTTCGAATGACTCTAGCTTGAGCAATGTTACAAGGTTAGGAAATTTGCATGTAACCAACCAAGCAAGCAAATCCCACCCTTGCACATTCTTAATTATTCTAAAATGGCTTGCATTATCCCACAGTCTTACCTTCTCTCAATTAGCCACAGCTCATAAGGTATGACCCTCCAACACCCCTTCCTTAAAAAAACTCATTCAGTGGTACACTCCAAATACAAATTTATGATCCAAAGAACTTTACTTAATTGAAACACAAAAATCAATCAACTAATTTGGTGACCCTCTATTCTCTCTTAATACTTCTAAAATGCAAAACAATCTACCAATTTCTATCAGACTCTTAAAGAACTTTAAAGCTGTATGAAAAAACATGTCAGAAAAATAAGACTCTGTAACTGAAGACCATCTACAAGAAATGCCAGCTCTTCACTCCTCTGTAGCGTTTCACTCAAAAATCTAAACTTCCTTTACAATAAACCTGCTTCTCTGTGACAAAAACAAGGGATACCAATACAATCTCACATCAAACTCACTTCTTTTGGACTGCTATCACTATCACCCTTATACACAGCATCACATATGTATTAAAGCAAATCTATCCAAAGTATAGCATATAGACTTTTATCTCCTGGTAAATCTCTTAACCCAGTGCGACTACAAATCATATGCAACCTAATGCTACTCCTGTGTTTCAGTCATTATACCCATAATTTTTATACTAAATCAATGCTAAAATATATATTTCAAAATTTGTTAAATCAAGTTTAATAGCCTATATTAGGCATTCAGGATGTTTGCCACCTGAAAGAGTAGAATCATAAACACAGTTACCTAGCCAATCATCCAGTAGTTTTTCGAAAGTCAAACTTGCATACCTTATTCTAAATTGCAATGTATTCTAATATAAAACCAACAATCAAAAGATCTTTTTTTACTTTAGTATTTAATCTTGGAATCCTCATAAGTCCATTGTTGTTTCTGGTGTCAATCATCTGAGATTTTATTTCAAGCCCTAAGTTCACAGTCTGTCTATCATTATGTGCACATATTTACATCAGGATTAAATCTTTGCCTTACCAACCTATTATTAGGAGAAAATAAAGCAAGTCTTATTTATATATCCATATCATTCAGCCCCTTTACTTGAGCAATTGCCCTCCTTCTGGAACTTTTGGATACTTTCTAACCATTTCACTTAAATAATGCTATAATAAAACTCAGCACAATGTTCAGCATGAGGCCTCACCATTTACTTATAGAGAGGAATTAAGATAACTCTATCCTTACTTACAGCTGAGTGGAGAAAGTCTTTTATTACTCAATAACATCTCCCAATAACAGCTGTTAGATTATCTTCAAAGGTTAAACCAGTCAATGTCCCTAAGTCCCTTATGGTACTCATTCTTTTCAATACAGCATTACTCAAAGCATAGGGATAGTTAACAATGAGCATTTTTTGTTTATTGATATTAAAATCAATGCAACCTGTTTGGAGTCAATGCTGTAAAACATCCAGAAAGCCTTGGAAGCTGAACTGATCTTGTACAGATTTCATTATAACACCTACTTTAGAATCATTGGCAAATTTATTAACTCATATCCTACCACCAAATGAAAAAATCTGGCATAAAAATAGAGAACAAATAATGTTTGAAAACAGACCCCTAAGCCACTCCCACTTTGAAATTGTTACAATCAGAAAAGGTACTCTTTATTCTAACCCTACAACTTCAACCTTTGAACCACTTCCCCACCCATCTAATAAGATAAAAATTAAAATAAGCCCTTTTCATCACAGCAAATATCTGATTGTGAGGAATGGAATCAAGTGCTTTTGCAGGGTCCAAATATATCACACTGAGTGACAGTCCTTGATCCAAGGCTTCAAAGACCACTTGATAAAAGGTCACCAAATTGGTTAGACAGGACCTACCATTTGTAAGCCATGTTGGTTAATGTCGCTTGTCCAGTCAGGATAAAACAGATGAGCAGTTCTGGGTTTGGTTCAAGCAGCTATATTATATACAAACACATCAGGAATTAAGCTTAGTAACTTAAACTTAGATAAACTTATAAACAGACTGACTACTGCACTCATACATGTTAACACTCTGGCTGTTCTCTCAAAATGGCACTGCTGGCTGCATGTGCTCACTATTTATATGCATGTGCCTACACTTGGAAATGCTTCTTAAAGTTACACAAACACACACGTACTGTTCTACATCCTCCCTCTTTGAGAAATAGAGCATATACCAAATGGCATTATTCACTAACATGAATCTTTTGACATGCAGTTATACAGAACTAATTCTTTGATATGCAATCATACAAAATTAGACACATATAAAATGATCATGCCCAGTTTACTGTATACTTCACACTAGGTCTAGAAATACGACCTGATCATGTAACAAGATGATCCGCTGTGGCGACCCCTAATGGGAAAAGCCGAAAGATGATGATCATGTAACATAAAAATCAGAATTGGATCTAGAAATGGGGACTGTCTTCAAGGAATATTCAACTTTGGAGATTTCAGGGACATCATCAGGAATCGGAATGGATACTGAGACATGTTCTTCAGTATGAAGATTGTCAGGATTGCTCTGAGATCTAGAGTTTGTATCACAGGTATGACGCTGCAATATCATTTCAGACACCAGAAGAAGATGCCTGTGGTTTCTCCTGTATTCTATACCCTCAGATTTCACTAAGTAGGCTCTTGCCTTGGCACATATGCCTCTCACTTGACCAATTCGATCAAAGTCTTTCACCATTTGCATCTTCACTGTCTCTCCTTCTTTCAAAGGATGAAGAAATCTGCTCATTTTATCATACCTGGACTTTTGAAAGGAATGCTTCTTAAAAAGTTGGGCTTTGGTTGCTCTGTTGTTTTTAGAATTAGGTACCAACAAATTGGAACTGATAGGCAAGGCTGTTTTGGATTGCCTAGATAGAAGTCGCTGAGCAGGTGAGCCAAGTAGGATGTCATGAGGTATGTTTCTGAGATTAAGTACATTCAAGAAGATATCGGTATTGTCACGCTTTGACCTCTCCAGTAATTGCTTTGCAATCTGTACTGCATGTTGAGCAAGGCCGTTTGACTGTGAGTATTCTGGACTACTAGTAACATGGATAAAGTCCTACTCTTTTGCAAATTTCTGAAACAATTGACTGGTAAACTGGGTACCATTGTCAGAAATAACTTTGTATGGACTACCATGGACTGAAAAATCATGTTTCAACTTAGCATTAACAGCACTGGACATTAGATTAGGTAGCAAATCAATTTCAAACCAGTATGAATAAGAGTCTAAAAACATTCAGTAATGCTGATTGTTCCACTCACATATGTAAGTGGCTACTGTTATCCAAGGTAGTTCAGGAATTTGGCTTAGCTGAAGTGGTTCTTTTTGCAATTGCGATTTAGTACTATTGTATACTGAACAAGAGGAAAGCACTTTATCAGTCCTTTGATAGAGAAGGCTAAAATACTAGTCCTGTCACCCTTCTTTTGGTAGCTTTGGAACCTGGGTGGCCACAATGCAAAATCCAAATGTATTCATGTTGTAAGGAAGTAGGAACACTAACTTTGTGACCTTTGAAAATGATACCATCTTCCATCGGCATCTCACCTCTGTATGGAAAGTAAGGTTGTACTTCTGGTGGTACACAGGATTGCTTTGAAGGCCATCCAACATTTATGAAGTGGTTGAGCTTCTGCAAAACGGGATCAGTCTCTGTATGAGCTCTCAGCTCATCAAGTCATGTGGTAGAAAAATTATGCACTTGTATGACATCATAATCAAACTTCTCGGCACCAAGCTGTTCTATTGTATTTCTGAGCAATCTGGCTAAGGTATCAGCCAGATAAAGAAGTTTGCCTTTTGTATAGACCATTTTGAAGTTATACTTTTGTAATCTGAGCACCATTCTTTGCAGTCTTGCTGGAGCAGTATGCATAGGCTTCTTTAAAATAGTGACTACAGTTTGATGATCAGTTTCAACTTGGATAACTCGGCCTTAAATATAATCATGGAATTTTGAACATGCGAACACGATTGCCAAAAGTTCCTTCTCAATTTGAGCATACTGCATCTCAGTTTGGGTAAGAGTACTAGATGCATAGGCAACAGGTCTGCCCTTCTGAAGAATCACTGCACTAAGACCGAACTTTGAAGCATCACAGGAAAGAAGTACTGGTTTGTGGACATCAGTATCTCAATGTAGGCGGGTTGGCAATTTGCTGTTTGAGGTTATCAAATGCTCTCTGGTGTTGTTGTAACCATAACCAGGCAATATTTTTGCATGTCATCTTTCTTAAAGGCACTGATAATTCACTAAAGTCAGGGATAAATTTTCCCAAATAGTTAACCATACCAAGGAAACGCTGTAAAGATTGGACATTGTCTGGAGCCAGCGTCTTAAGAACGGCTGCTTGTTTGGAAGGGTCTGGTTATAAGCCTGTACTGGTAAATAAATGACCTACATAAGTAACTTCTGGTGGCCTGAATTTACATTTCAGAGGATTGAGCTTCAAGTTCACTTCACATGCTCTGTCCAGAACTTTCCTGAGGTTTCTGTCATGCTCTACTTCTCCATTACCTCCAACCATTAAATCATCAACTATTATAGCACATGGATAACCCCCCAAAATTTTCTCCATTGCATGCTGAAAGACTTCACTGTAGAATTTATTCCAAAAGTCATCCTGAGGAACCTGAATCTATCAAATGGTGTTCTGAATGTAGTCAGTAGTGAAGATTTGCGATCAAGAATTACTTGCAAAAATGAACTCATTGCATCTAAGCCAGAAAAAACAGTGGCACCTGGCATGAAAGTGGCAACTTCCTCAACTGTACACATAGGATGATGATGTCTGTTTAATGCCTTGCTCAAGTCTCTTGGGTCAATTCATATTTTGATTTCATCTTAAAATTTTTTTATGAGCAGCTACCATGGAAGATACCCACTCTGTTGGTTCTGTGACTGGACAAATCACACCTTGCTGCACCATCTTGTCTAACTGGACCTTGATCTTGTCCTGCATAGTTATTGGAACTCTTCTGGCTGGTCTGACCACTGAACTGACCTTTGGGTCTGCTTTCAACATGGAGTGCACAACTGAAAGTTTGCCTAGCTTGTCGTCAAAAACATCAGCATACTCTGAGGAAAATAGCATCACTGAAGCTGGAACTAGGACATGTGCTTACATGATGGACGTCTTTGGTAAAAGAAAGCAGTTTTATTCTCAAACTGTCTCTGAGACCTAATAATGACTACACAGGTCTTCTGACTACATAAAATTAGAAACTGTAACTGTTCCCAGCCAAATAGCATGAAAGCACTACTGAGCCATCAGTTTGAATCTCTTCACCTCCATAACCAATAAGCTTGACACAGTTAGCCAAATTAAGTTGTTCACCACCTCTCACTCTAGCAAATGTTTCTGCTGACATTACATTACACTTTAAACCAGTGTCTGCTTTGAGCTCCAGGGGTTTACCATTGATCAGGACAGTACAAAACATTTGATTCTTTGCCAACAAATCTATTGCATTAACCTTGTCACCAACCACTGATACACCATCTACATAGAAAGTAGGGTTGCACATTTTTGAGTGACCTTTCTTAATAACTGAATGAGGCTTGCTTGACTTACAAAACTTTTGAAAGTGGTTCCATTTTTTACACTTATGGTATTGCTGACCAAATGCTAAGCAGTTCTCTCATTTAGACTCATGACTGGCACCACAATTACGACAGTTAACAATAAGACTTGACTTGGGTTTTGTTGATTCACCCTTATACTGCACTGAGCATGTCCGTTTTGCTGAGCTAGTCTTGGAACTTGCTAGAAAGTTACAGGATCTCCCTGGGAATCCCACAGGGGCTGCAGCTGCCATGTGCTTAGGCGTGCTTCTCCTAGCCATGTGCTGCATGTTGTTTACACTTGCTCTAGAGGCTGCTGAAACCATGGTCATCACTTGCAAGCATATTTGTGTGCCTTTCTGTGAGCTCATGGATTTGACAAATCTCTATGGCTTTGCTCAACATTAAATCACTGTCACAAAGCAAAATCTTTCTCACAGCAGCGCTATTAACACCGCACACAAGCTCATCCTTTATTAACTCATCCTTCAAATCACCAAATCTGCAAGTTTTAGCCTTATTTCTCAAGTTAGTGATATAAGCTGGAAAATTTTCACCTGGCTGTTGGTCTCTTGTATAAAATAGGTACCTCTCTAATGTAACATCTGTCTGGGGATTGCACATTTCTCTAAATTTATGTTTCAAGCACTCAGGGTCCTCTCTTGATTCAGGTGGTACAACAATATGGCAGTTTTCTCCTTCTCCTGCATATACTGCTGGTGCATACACAAATGAACACTCTCTTTCAATGGTTTCTGACCCCTGCTAAGTTAAGCAAAATGAATGCCTTTGTATGTGCCTCTTTGTCAGAAAAAGATGCGTGTATGAAAATATCATATTCCTGCTCAACTATTCCCAATTCTTTGCAATATTATGATCAAACGCAAGTGGACAGGGTCTGCAAAATACCTCTGCCTTATCAACACACAGTAGTGAAGGTGCTTGAAATTATGTATGAACATACACACATAAATATATGCCAGAACATTATGCTAGAACTTGTAATTATGACCAATAGCACAATAGACTGAAATAACTGCACTTTGCAAAGTAAGTCTCTGTAGCATAAGAACACTTTAAAAACCACTGTACTTTGCAAAATCATCCTTTATCAGTGTAACAAATACTTCAAATAACTGTACTTTGCAAATAAGCTGTACACAGAGGAAGAAGCTCAGCGTAAGAAACACTTTGACATGAATGTACTTTGCAAATGAACTGTATACAACACAAGAACTTTTCAAACTGGTTGTACTTTGCAAAATAACTCTGTACAGTATAAGAAACACTTTCAAATGGTGGCAAGATGCAAATAAATGTACACAGCACAAGAAACTTTTCGAAATGGCTATACTTTGCACACAGCAAACTCTGAAATAATTGCACTGTAATAAAGCACACACTCTGCAAACACTTTGCACACTCTGAGATACTTTGAACAACTCTAGATATGCTTTGAATGTCTTCAGTCAATGCAAAATAGCAGTTTATGCCAAAACACAGTCTTTTACTAAAAATATGCAGTTGCCTTGCTCTTTAAGCTTATTTTGCCCTTTTATTGTACTCGTTATGCACTTTTAACATCTTATCCTGCTCATTAAACTTTACTTGTGCTCATTTTACTTTAAACATGCTCGTTATGCTAACCAAAGGTAATTCTGAGCCCTATATAAGCACTTCTGATAATTTTATCAAACATTGTGGTTTCAAACTCTTTCTTTAATTAATAATGCATTTTGTGCCTTTTGTTTGTTTAATAATATGTTTTGTGCTACTCATTTGATTAATAATGTGTTTTGTGCCTTATGAAGGCTCTGTATCATTTCCTTTGCAAAATAAATAATCTGTGCAAGTTTTGGTTACCGGAAGTTTGTTTCTGGCCCTTTTTAATCGTTTGAGCACTGTATCACCCAACCTGCTCAATATACCTTCACCATCAACTTTGTACCTCATGACTTGAAGAAGGTACACTCTTAATCCTGGTTCTGATACCATGTCACTCGTCTGGTCAGGATAAAACAGGCAAACAGTTGTGGGTTCAGTACAAGCAGCTTTATTACACACAAACACATTTGGATTGATTAGTAACTTAAACTTAAATAAACTTATAAACAGACTGACTACTACAATCATACATGTTAACACTCTGGCTGTTCTCTCAAAATGGCACTGCTGCCTGCATGTGCTCACTATTTATATGCACATGCCTACATCTGGAAATGCTTCTTAAAGTTGCACACACACACACACACACACACACACACACACTTTGTTTTACAGTCAAACTCTAGCCCATAAAGTCCAACCTTTACAATACATCATACAGAATACATTCAACGCATTTGTCTAGTATACAGGTAAGGCTAATTGGTCTAAAATTATCAATTCATCTAAGAGATCCCCCTTATGTATTAGCACAACAATAGCTTCTTTCCAACATGATAGAATACATCTAGTAATCAAGAATTTCTGAAACAGATATAGCCAACTAGGAAGCATAAACTCTGCTATATTTGATAAAAAAGTATTGATTTAAACCATGTGGTCCAGCTGCAGAGTTGAGTTTAATACATTTTAATGCTTTTAATAACATAGTCTAACTGATCACAAGAGCAGGGCCTTGTCCACAGGACAGGCTCAGATTATAATAAGTGTTAGCAGTACTTCTAAAACCAGAAAATTTGTCTGCAAAAGAGATGCAAGTAAATGAGGGTCTAACACTATTACCTCATTTTGTTCTCTTGAAATTCCAGATTAAAATTTTCTCTTACAATTTCTTAAATATTTAAATACATTTTTGTTTATCGTTAACTGAAAGAGTCACCACACTTTTTTCATATTTTAATCTACTGACCTGCATGAAATTCCTGAAACTATGCCTTGCCATAGTACATCTGTCTTTGTTTACCAGATATGGTCCCACTTCTAAAGCTATCCCAATAATGACTCTACTTCCTGTTTGCTTTTTCTGGTTTGTATGACCGCCAAGCACATTTCCTAACAGCCCTATAAATAGCCACCATTGAGACATATTTATGCACTGAATTACTTCCAAATTTGTGAAAAAAATATCCCAGGACTACAACATAGATTTGTGCATCAAAAGATTTTCTCACTCCCAGGATTCTAATTCATTTTCAGGCCTATATAGTCAGCTTTATAAACATTTCTGATGCCTCTTAAATAAAAAGTCAACCTTTCAATCTCTTTAACTTGATCTTTCAAGAAACACACACGTGATCAGAACCATTTAATTTGGGCAGTAAACCACAGAGTTCAAGATCAGTATGATTCTTCACCCAAACTACATCCAATATCTTTGCTTTCCTAGTTGGGTTCTTTACCACTTGATTATATCTACAATTTCTACTGAATTTCATTAAGTGACACAAAGGACATTTGTTATTTTCCATTGAAAACCCCAGTCTACACCTGAGTCATTTAAATTACCAGCAATTCCTTCATAATATGTTAATATAAATGAGTGCAAAATCTTGATGAAATTCTCCCTTTCCTGTGCCCTTTGTGAGTAGAATCTACAGAACAGGGCAATCTTCTGTATGTGTTTACTTATTTTTTATACTAACTCCCAGAAACTCATTTTCCAAACCCTTGTAAATAGGTACAGTGGTCAAGTTATCTTTGAAATATATTGAAATACCTCCCCCATTCTTAGAATTCCTATAAGCAGAGTATCCCAGAGAACTGATCAGGGCCATATTTCTCTAACTTTATTTCATCAAAATATGTATGTCATATCAAAACACTTATGAATATTTTTATCCTTGAAATGTTTTATTTCCTTTCATTGTATAAATTCCTTTGACCTATGTAAGGCTAAGAATAATGTATTCTTACATTTGGATCCCACTGATATCAGTAAGTATATAGAGTTGCTGGAAAAAGTGAATATTCCCTATATATCATTGAGTTTTTGTCTCGCATCATTATGCTAGATTATTTCTCCCTGAGCCTCTGCTGAAAATGGCAGCTTGGTCCCAGTTCAACTTTCCCAGTAAACAAAAGCAATAAATAAATATTCCAGCCACAACTGGTTGCTTTCTAGGTACATATCGCAGGAAATATCTCAGTCTCATAAGCAGTCTCTAGCATCTTAGAGTTAGAAGCATTCATTTACATTTGTGAGTATCACACTCTGCATCAGTTAGTACTTCGATGCAACAGAGTTATAAACTGTCCGTCCATCTGGAATAAAGCAGCACATAGACCATAACTACTAGACTCAGCATTCATGGCTGTTGGTTTAGTAAGGTAAGCATTAGAGCAAACATTAGTATTTGCTTAAATTTGCTAAACCACATCCTTCCTCAGGAAATGTGTAAGTGGATATAACACTATGGAAAAGTCTTGCTCGAGAAACTTATCACATCTGGGAGTCTTGCGAACCTCAGTTATAAAGTACGGAACTTTAAGCTCTGCTACAATTTTGACCTTGCTTGAATCTTGTCTGATCCCACTAGCACTTACATGGCTACTGAAACACTGGCTTACCAAAGCTGCATCTGTCCCTGATTACCATCAAACCTTATTTTCTTATTGGTTTGGATCACGTCCGGCAATATTCTGTCATCTATATATTTATCCAGATCAAACATTAGCATATTATGCATAACAACAATGCTTTCATGCTCTTTCAACAGTTCCTTACTTCATGTCAAACATTTTCTGGTGTTCAAGTCATACGTAATTGCACCAAGTCACAGTCTTTTTCCAAACAAAACCTTCCTGATGGAGTAATAATTGATAATTATATTTTTTGCCCAAACTGTCAGTCATTGTTTGGATTCTTCTTTCTTTTAATGGCCCTATCTTCCCATAAACACTTG